>NC_085140.1:189014612-189314612 GCF_024139115.2 Armigeres subalbatus | reverse complement strand
AAACCACCCATACACGACATCGCAATCATTGCTCAAAATAATTGCCGCATATCAGGGGTATAATTTATCAGGATCTTACTTAGATCGGATCATGCAACACTAATGATAATCGTCAAATCACAGAGACGCTGAGTATTTCCGACGGCTGTTCTGTTGTTATTTGAGCAGCAAAAAGACTTATTGTTATGCTCTCCCAAAAAGGGGATCCTAGAGTGACAGGTAATGAAAAGCCAAATTTTTCTACGGGATTGTTATCTTAAATGTTTACTTCCAACGAGCAATCGCTAGCTGCAATGATCGTGAAGTGTTACACTAAGGATAATGCAGTTATCATTATCATGTTCGTCAGTTTTGATTCCCTGACCAAAACAAAACATTAGAAGTAAATAAACGGGCCACCGCGAAACGTCTCATAAAATGCCTTATTCATTGTGAATTTTTTCTTTCGTGAATGAGAGCTTGAAGTTTCTCCCTGTCCTGCTCATGCCGATTTGTTGCCAAAAAAGAACGAGCAGGACGGGAACAACTTCGAGCTACTTCGAGCTGCTCATTGGACAGCACTAATATTGCTAATATGCTTATCACCTCAGAGCGATAGAAAACAGTGCAGACTTGCATTCTGAGATGATAAACGGCCAAGAATTCCTCTGATTTCAAGTACCCGAAAATACCCCCGAAAGTACCCGAGATTTTGCCGTTTTCCCCGTGTATTACGTATGTTATGGCTGCACCCTCAAAAGGAGTAAAAAGGAACACTGATGGCAACAGTGGCAACTGGCAAAAATCGAAAACTGTTGTTGGTGTTTGTGCGTCGTGTGATGCCATCAGATAGTGCGATCATCGTCGTGTCGCCGTCGCGGAGTGTCAGAAAAGTAGAAAATTTGTATTTTTCTCTTCCTCCGGAAAGGAAAATACGGATCGTTTAGGTGTCGGAAAATCGGTTGTGTTCGCGGGACGGGATTTCGCGGTTCGGAAAGATCAAGCCGGGTCCGGTTTTCGGGACAAAGGAGTCCACAGAAAAATTGAGTACCTACCTACGTGTTTGTTTTGGGAAGTGACAGTGCTTTTTCGGGTCGGAAGGAGAGTGAATTTCTGGTGTTTGCAAATTTAATTTTCCTTACCAAATTTTTGTTTGGTTCATTGGTTCTCGATTCGAAGATAAAAAGTTGACCATTTGCAGCAGTGATTGTGATTCTTCTGAAAAGTCCAATCCCTGTGAGTCAACAGCGTCCGAGTTGTGAAAATTTGGGTATCAGTATCTGAAGAAGCAAAATCGATCGAACGGTGGGGAAAGGGGCGAACCAAGAAGATAACAAACCAAGGTGACTGACTCGTTTTGGTTGGATGTTTGGAAATTTCGCAAAATTAATTATGTTGCGTGACTGTTCATTTCGTTGTAGGATTGTGTTATCGTTCCGGTGGTAGATCATGGCGGAGCCAAGCGGAGCGCCTCCACAGGAACCACCTGCAAGGGGGCCTGAACCAGGCGAAGCACAGCAAAACAATAATAATGGCAACAATAACAACAACAATCGCGGTCAGGAAGCTCCTGCCCCTCCAATCATGATGAACAATAGGGGCAGGAATAATGCTCAGGTATGCAGATTGCTGGACTAAATAGCTACACAATGCTTAGCCAGCAGCACTTGACAATTTTCCTTTTTTTTTAGAATCCATTAATTAACGTTCGGGATCGGCTGTTCCACGCTCTTTTCTTCAAAACGGCCATTGCCTATGCTCAGATGGTTCCCAAGTGAGTATTCCATGCGAATGGACATTGGTTTGTTTGCAGATAAACCAGTTTCCGATAGGATTTTTCTTTTTGTTTTGGTACCGGGACAGGTGTCGAATTGTTTCCTCAGCAGGAGATTTTTTGGTTTCATGAAGTTTATTTTGGCTATTTATTAATTTTATTCGGATTTCATTCAGTTCAATCTGTTATTAAATCCAAAATCTTGTTACATTTCAACATGTTTAAGTTTTTATTTATTATCATTTTTAAGTTAAAAGGTTTTTAAAATGAAACTGAAGATAGCGATATTTTTAGAGTACCTATTGTTAATGTTACTTTTAGCCTTATCGCAAGTTCGACAACTGCAGATAGGGGTTTGAACTCGTGTTTCGATAATCAGTGTAAACAGTTCCGAAACGGTGACGACTAATTCAGTATCGATGACTTGAATGTCGTGGAGAGAAAAATCACAGGAACTTCGTACAGTCGCTCATCTCGTATGATTTAATTGTTCGATGCTACTCTACGAATCACTTTGCAGTAGCTTTGAATCCGGAAAACAATTATTGAGACACCACTACCAGTAGATGTCCTTCGTGGGCTTTGCTTGCAACGTCCCAGATTGCAACGTAATACATTTTACCAGGCTGAAAAGCTTTATTGAGTCGGCACATGTCTCGATTAGCAATGACAATGACGACTTACGACTGTTCTGTCAACATGTTGCCTGAGAATAAGCCTGCTGCATAGGGTCAAGCCAAGATAGTGGGTCTCATTGGTCCATGCCACTGTTGTGCCATTGAGGGTGATTTTGCAATCCTCAGCTGGAACAAGCGTAGGGGAAGATTTTGACCTGGGTCCTCACCGCGTTGATTTAGTTCATTTAGAAGGTGAGGTATTTTGTCAGGACATCCAAAGCTCGTTGAAAGCTTTGCCATGAGCGCTATGTTCACTTTACTTTTGTAGACGAGAGAGGTTTAATATGCTAACAGAGACAGAATGCCGACTTCTGGAGGTTCTGGCATGTTCGAGGTGAACAGGTTGAAGATTCCGAAGATTGCGAACCAGAATGACCTGACCGACAGATAGTTTTGGATGATTTTTATCATGGAGCTGGGAAGATTGTAGCGTTGTAGGGTTAGTTGATGTACGGTTGGTCGACTGCGTTGGAAGCGAAACTATTTCTTGATGTTGTGGTGTTCAGCATTCTCAAAAAGCCGGTAGTGAATCACATTTCCAAACAGCTTGGATAACCGTGATAACTTTTCGCAGAGGAAGGATCTTTGTCATGTTTCCGGATGGGGATAACTTTCTCGTCAAAGACACTGATTAAAGATCAGCGAAAGGTTTCAAGAAAAGAGCACTCACGTGTTTCAGTTCGAGGTTTAGGATGCTGTCGAAGTCTGGGGTCTAAATGTTTTCGGTGACTTGATGTAGGCCTTCAATTTGTCAGCTGTGATCTCCAACTCCTCCGAGAGGTCGTTGTGAGTAAAATGTATGTTGTTCGCATGCTCATTAACGGCTGCTTCACGTGGATTGACGATGTTCTGTCCAACATTGTGGGAGCTGACGAAATGCAACTTATTTCTGTACAGTTATCAAGCGATACGTAGAGCAGGGCTGGTAACAAATCAATGTTGAGTGACTTGGTCACTAATTTGAGTCTAGTAACTAAAAAATCACTATTTGCATCCAAAAGGCACTCTACGTTCGAACTATTGGCAGTTTACCGGACGGACGGCCATTCGGATGTTAGCTAAAAGTCGACACAACAATACCCTTCCGCTGGTTCATCGAGGTTCCAACCGTGTAGTCGAAGTAACGGGTACAGCGCTTCTCGTTGTCGGCCAGCTTGTAAGACAGAGCAATCGTGTTTGGCACGTACGTAGACCGTCGATAGTATGGGATGTATTATGTAAAGAACAGTGTCCGAGCCGGCCACCCACCAGATAGAGTTCGCCCAGTCGTCTAACAGCTACTTTCCACCAAATTCCGCAGGTCAATGGTAGTCTACACTGATGGCTCCAAACATGATGCCAAAGAAGGGTCCGCCTTCAAATCTCATGGCCTCGTCCGAAAGTTTAGTTTGCCGAAACTTACTTACTTATGGATCCTGTACACCTCCGGTGGCAAACGGTCGACTTGAAAGATCTCTATCCTGAGTGATGTCCAGCTATCGCTTTAACCTGTTGCCAGGTTAGATTTCGCTCGACTTCTTTTATTTCTTTATTGAGGCTTCGCCACCATGAGCCTCTAGGTCTGCCTCTGCTGCGATGTCCCGCTGGGTTCCAGTCTAATGCTTGTTCACATTTTTCGTTTCCGCCCCTACGTAGAGTGTGGCCGACCCAGCCCCACTTTCGATCCCGAATTTCTGTTGCTATCGGCCTCTGGTGACAACGACGATGGAGCTCGTTGTTTGCGATCCAGTTGTGAGGCTACCAGGCACGAATTATATACCGCAGGCATCTGTTAATGAACACCTGCAGCCGTTGAGTGTTCTCCACTGATACGCACCATGTTTCGCTAGCGTATAACAGCACAGATTTGACGCTAGAGCTGAAAATTCGTATTTTGGTACGTTCACTCAGCTGCCTATTTTTCCAGATATTTCTTAAACTCGCAAACGCAATCCTTGCTTTCTTGATCCGTGCGCCTATGTCGATCTTGGTGCCGCCGTCTGACGCCATTTGGCTACCAAGATATTGGAAGCTTTTAACATTCTCCACTGGTTGCCCGGCTACTGTAAAACTGGAAGCAGTCACCGTGTTTAAATCCAACGATTTGGTTTTGTTGACGTTGATGGATAAACCTTCCGAAGATGAGCGCTCGGCAAAGTCGTTGAGCTTACTCTGCATTTCAGTGCGCCGTTGCGCGAGGAGTGCAACGTCATCAGCCAATTCGGAGTCGTTTAGGTGCTCCATGGTTATAGGCTGCCATAACAGCCCGCGGTTTTGTTCACGGTCAATCGCATCTACCAGAATCTCGTCGATTACGATGAGGAACAGTAACGGTGATAGAATACATCCTTGCCTCACACCAGCTACGACCCGGATAGGGTCGGACAGGACCCCATTGTGCAGCACTCTACACGAAAAGGCCTCGTACTGTGCTTCGATGAGGCCGATGATTTTCTCAGGAACCCCCTTGCGTCTCAGGGCGCCCCACATATTCTCGTGATTGAAACGGTCGAAAGCTTTTTCGTAGTCAATGAATACCAAGTAAAGGGACTCTTGGAATTCGTTGACCTGCTCCAGAATGATGCGGAGCGTGACAATATGGTCCACACAGGATCTTCCGGCACGGAATCCGGCATGCTGCCGCGGGGAGTCGCATCGATCTTCTCCTGAATCCGGGCTAGGATAATTTTGCATAGAACTTTGAGAACGGTACACAGCAACATAATGCCTCGCCAGTTATCGCATACAGTCAGGTACCCTTTTTGGGCACCTTCACTAAGATACCTTGCATCCAGTCGACCGGGAAAGTTGCGGTGTCCCAGACATTACGAAATAAACGATGCAGCAGCGGATGTCATGGGGTCAGCTTTGAGCATCTCGGCTGATATGCGATCGACCCCTGGGGCTTTATTCGATGTCATGCTTTGGATGGCTGTTTGAATCTCTAGCAGTGATGGAGCTTCGGTATTGACGCGTGTTATACGTCGGATCCTAGGCAGATCATGCCGAGGTGGTGATGGCCTGGCTGGCGCTCGAACCAGCGTTTCAGCTGGTCAGTTGGGTCGGTCAATAACTTAATATTCACGTCTTTCACAGGCATCGTTGCATTCATCTGAGCCCCGCTTAAGCGTCGTGAGATATCGTAGAGGAGGCGAATGTCCCCGGTTGCGGCGGCTCTCTCTCCTTCGTCGGCCTGAGGGTCTGAGACGAACTGTTTCGCGTTATCCAACGTGATAGTTCTAGGTGGACCCCAAACGCGAAAGATACGTCTGAGCCTACTTATTGTGTCTTGAGCGGTGATCCTATTCATTATCTCTATCTCCATATAAGGACTGTAGTAGTCGACGGCAACCATGTAATACTCTCCAGTTGGCCCAGAAAATCGATGGAAATGTCTTCTCGGGGAGATGACGACGCCGCATAGGCTCCAGTGGCTCCACTTGTACCAGTCTGCAGAGTGCAGCAACTCGCAAGTTTTACAAATCTTCACAACATCATGGGCGATACCCGGCCACCAACATCTTTCCCGCAGTATTCTTTCATAATGGACTGTCCAGGGTGACCCTCATGAGAAAGCTGGCACATTCTTTGACGTAAGGCAACTGGAATGACCAACTTTGTACCGCGCATAACAAGGTTGTTCACATACGACAGCTCATGGCGGAATATGCTATATTGCTTCATATCATTATGATCCCACCTATCGTTGAGGATGCAATCTTTTAGCTTAGTCATTTCTGGATCTATATCGGTTGCCTGGATAACCTCCGATATGTCAAGAGCTGCACACTCTTGAATCGCTCTGATGATTGTTTCTGTCTCCGTATCGAATGAATCATAGTATTAACCATTACTTAAAGTGGCTACAGATACTGCCACAATTCTACGAATGAACACTTCGGATTCATCATTCCATTAATTGTCAGTTACATGAGACGCAAGTCTGAATAGAACATCAGCAATATTGGTGGATCCCTTTCTGTACACTACTTGTAATATATCTACATACATTTTTCCTGTGATCGATATAATTATCTCTACTAAATATAACGACATCTCCTAACTTGAATTTAAATGCTTGGACCCGTAATAACCATTTCTCTATCCTTGCTGTTGGTCGAGAAGTTACAGAGAACAAAGTCTCTAACGGGCGGTGATCTAATTCGATTTCTAATTGTCGAATGTGATACTCATCAACTAGATTTTGAATTTGTCCACAGGCCATACTATACCGAGAGCCTCTTTCTCGATGGGAGGGTATGTTTTTTTCTGTTTCGGATAGACTTTTGGAAGCATAGCTTATCACCCTAGGAACACTGACTTTGAATTGGATTAGAACTGCCCCAATCCAACACCTGAAGCGTCTGTAACAACCAGCGTTCTGCCCTTTGGGTCATAGTATCCCAAATTATGCACCGATCCTGTCGCTGTTCGAATGATTTTTGATTTAGTTCCTTCCATTCAAATTGCGAATCTCGCTTGATGACACATCTCAATGGATAATTCATGGTGGCTAAGTCTGGAGTAAATCTTGATACGTAAGTCACAAGACCTAAGAAACTGCGGTGTTCCTTCTTTGTCTTCGGTGCTCTAAACTGTAGGATTAACTCAATCTTTTCGTTAGCTGATAAAACTCCTTCGGATGAGAGATTGTGGCTTAGAAAAACCGTTGTGGATTGCTTGAACTTGCATTTGTGGTTGTTTATTTTAGTTCATACTGTTTCAAATCGTTTAAAGTTTTCTTGGCGGCTTTGTCATGTTCTTCTTCTGTAGCGCCAAATATCATTATGTCGTCGATGAAGACAACTGTATTTTCGCAGTCAGATAAAATGCTTTCCATTAAATTCTGGAACAGTTCGGGCGCACAGTTAACTCCGAAGAGTAGTCTTTTATGGCGGTAGCCCGTTCGGCAGAATGCCATTTTCATAATGCATAATGCATTAAGGGCATTTGGCATAATTTACATATGATTCTAAGTTAATTGCATTTTGGCATAATTCATATGCAATACCCAATATAAAGTCGTTAGCCTAATCTTGAAAACACTTAAGCCTTCTTGCGTCAAGATAAATGATAAAAGCTGAAAGTCAGAAAACTGCACATGCAATAAAGAAGGGTAAATTACAGGAAAAAAATAAAAGCTTTGCTATATGACTTTCAACAAATAGTCGGTTCGAAAATCCATTGAAATAAACAAAGAACTACTTGCGTTTCAAAGAAGGGTAATTTATAGGAGGTGAAAACGATAAGGTGATAAAGTAAATTAGGAGAAATACGTCTTCAGCAGGATATATTCACAATTTTGCTTTTTACCGTTTTGCGGTGTATACGTTAGACGATTGTACGACATTTGGCGGTATAACATTCCGCGGTAAACAATTTCGCGGTGTTCCAGTTCGCGGTCTACCACTTCGCGTTCATTACCATTTCGCGATATGCCACTTTGCGGGTTGTATCATTTTGCAGTATACCATTCCGCTGTTAGTATTATTTCGCGGTCGATACCATTTCGCGAGTTCAATTTTGATGATGTTTCCAGTAAGTTGAAATATGTGAATTTCAACTTCAATAGGCGTCAAAACCGACAAAATTAGGTAAAGCTAACAATCATTGAGTTTTGATTAGACTTTAGATTTTTGTTGTATAAATTCAATACTCAACAAAAATTCAAATGCAAACAAAGAAGGCAAAACATCACATTTTGCATTACACCGGGCAAATGCGAACATTTAAAGAAGGCAAAACATCACATGGGACAGTTATGTGTACAGTCATGTATGTAAACCAAAATACAGAATTTTTACTTCTTCGTAACGTTTTCTTCATGGGATGTCTAACTCCTTTCTCTTCGAAAGCGTGACGTATTGTCTAATTGGACTACAATACGAAATAATTAAACACACTAATACGTAGGTTCCCAAACTTTTTGATATGCGACCCACCTAGCAAAATCCAATATTCTTTGCGACCCACCAGGTACCAAATACATGCATTTTAAGAAGGTGGATGAAAATAAGTTCACGTTGGATTGATCAAATCATAATAATAAATTATGTCATATTGTATTTTTCAAAATCTCAGCAAATTTTTAATCCAATTTTGAACGGAATTAAATTGGATTTGAGTTGGATTTGGATTAGATTTGGATTTGGATTCGGTTTGAATCGAATTTGGGTTGGATTTGGTTTGTAGCTTGATTTGGACTAGATTTGGATTGAATTTTGTATTGGATTTGGTTTGAATTTGGGTTGAAGTTGGATTATGATTGGATTTGGAGTAAATTTGGATTGGATTTGCATTGTAGTTGGATTTTAATTGGATTTGAAGTGAATTTGGATTGGAACTGGATTGTAGTTAGATTGTAGTTGGATTAGATTTGGATTGATTGTATTGAACTTCATTGTATTTGCCAACATCTCTCTATTATTCTATTTCTAAGTGTCTGCCTCTGTTCAATTTACTCTAATAACAAAAGAAGGCCATTGAATTCGTAGAATTTTTTGTTCTCTAGCCCCCCCTGGGGGTCGCGACCCACAGTTTGGGAAACCATGCACTAATACTCATGTACGTTGCAAGGTCACATATAAAACAATACACATTGTTTCTGTAAGGCATACAACTCATTCCATAGTCAGTGTTCGCAATCGTAGGTCATTTGTAAAAAATGTCGAGTTAAGATGAATTTTTTGGTTTCGGGGAAGAGGATGTTGAGAATGTAGGGTGTAATATTGTTTCATCTTATCGTGGCGGTTGGAAATTGATTCATGATGGTTACACTTATAATCGAGATTCACAGGTAAGCAAACACTATAATCATTCAACAACAATGCTTACATATGTGCGTATTATAATGTGATTAATTGAGGTTAAGTACACTAGTCATGCTTTGTCTTACGTTACTTTAACATAACCTGAATTCCGCGCCTTTGAGCATCATACTGAAAAATGAGTTGAAGCTTGTGTACTAGAATCGGAAATGAAAAATATTGACAAAAAACTTTACAATTAAGTCATCAGATTACTGATTTTGGGAGTGCGTACGACGCCGGAACAAAAATGCCACTCTCAAATGCAACAGACGCGCTAAAACAAAAGTTTTATCTGGGAAACATGAAATTCAGAGTACGACAGACCACACCCATATGCCAGATCCGTTGGCTGCTGGGGGTCCCGTAGCGTAGTTTGCTACATGTTCGCCTTATAAACGAATGATCATGGGTTCGATTCCCAGTCCCGCCACCAAACCTTCGTCATTCGCCAGAAGCGCTGTCCGTACGGTGGCGTTTTGGGGAATGCGCCTCACCGATACGGCTGCCTGATGACGACTGACAAAACTGTTCTTCTCGGAGGCACTCCTCCAATGTACTTCGATTAATGGCAACCGAACAAAGCAACGATCACTGGATTCACCACATGGACAAATGAAAAACAATGGACACACGATGATGTGGACTGGCAACGACAACGATGACGAATTATGGACATCTAAAAATAGATTCTGTGTGGATTCTGTAGAGCAGAGTACCACAGTAGATCACGGCACAGTAGCGGTTAAGAACACAGAGTGCCTACATACGAATAAAAAAAAAATTGTTTGAAAGGAAAAAATCCGTTGGCTGCTGAAGTATGTCAGTACAAATCGGCGTTGAAAACTAAAGGAAAGCTCGAGAAGGCACCGGACGACCAGAAAAGATAATTCTCATGCACCAATCGAGGTAAATGAATGTGGATGTAGGATAGGAAAGAGAGAGAAAAAGAATAATATATTATTTTCTCCGTTTAGGGCCGATTTCTTCACCTCCGCTTAGTACTTAAGCCAAGTTTAAGCGTATGGGTAAGCACCGCTTAAGAGTTAAGCGGAGGTGAAGAAATTGGCCCTTAAAGGTTCAAACTGCTTTGTCCAAAACCGCGCAGAGGCGAATTTGTCAACGGGAACGAGGATATAATTTACCTTTTGATCCGGAAGATCCATCAAAAATTGATAAGGAGTTCACTGATACCTTCGACGGTAGACCATTTCTGCTAAAAAATGTCGAATTCGACGTTGACCGAATTATGCTTTTTCCAACCTCTATCCATTTAGAGAAGCTTGGTGAATCAGAAGTTCTTATCATGGATGGGACCTTTTCGTCGGCACCAGCATATTTCAAGCAATTTTTTACAATTCATGGCGTGTTGAAAAATCTAAACGGTAACGTTTTCGTGCCGCTTGCTTATTTTTTGCTACCGAACAAAAAAGAAGCAACTTACGAAAAGGCATTCAAGCTGCCTTAACGCGCAGCAAAAGAATTCAAGATCAAGACTGATCCTACGGTTATATTGACTGATTTCGAGACTGCTGAGATTAATGCAGTGACAAGCATTTTCCCGGATGCCTCCAAACGCGGATGCAATTTCCACCTAGCCAAGAATATGTGGAAGCATATTCAAAAGTTGGGACTTGTCAGCACATATAATAAATCCATCAAATGCCATATGGCATTTAGGCAGACAGAGGCTTTGGCCTTTTTGCAACCGCAAGAAGTTGAACAAGGTCTAGCCTTCGACTATTTCGAAAAAAAAAAAACATATGTTTTAGGAAAACTAAAACCGAATGGACGTCGAGGAAAATCTCGATTTGCTCTTGCATTCTGGTCGGTGGCGGCAAGTACCGAAGATGGCCTGCCGAGAACATCGAATGCCGTAGAAGGTTGGCATAATAAGTTTGCAGGACTCTTCAAAGACGAAACGAACTTCAAATTCTATGAAGTGTTACGGGCTGTCCAGCAGGAGGACAGTTTCCAAATGAAGGAGGAAAAGCTAAAAGAAGCCATGCAAAGACGCCAAACGGAAAATTTGACCTTATTCGATTTTATACAGTGTATTTCCCTCATTTTGCAGAATAAATGAGCTATTAGGGCTGTCCAATGAGAGCTTGAAGTAGCTCGAAGTTTCTCCCTGTCCTGCTCATGCCCATTTGTTGACAAAAAAGAACGAGCAGGACGGGAACAGCTACTTCGAGCTGCTCATTGGACAGCACTAATGTATTAACAATTTCAAAATATACGATATAAAATAAATAATTAAAATAAAACAATAAAAAAATGCAATATAGTTTTGGCAGATAAGAAAAAATAGCATAAATTAATGCGTGATAGAAAATAGGGAAGGGATTGATCATTCTTATAAAGATACAAAAAAGAAGTTAAACAAGGAAGCTAACTACTGCGAAATGGTACACCGCGAAATAGTAAACCGCGACAATGTATACACCGCGAAACGATATACCGCGAAACTACATGTACCGCGAGACAGATTACCGCAAAATGGTACAGACCGGGAGGTACACCGCGAAATGGTTCACCGCGGAATGTTTTACCGCGAATTGTCGGTCAACCCGTTAGACTGGTGTAAGGCAAAATGTGTTATTATTTTGGTTTCTTTAACTTCTCGTATTTACCCGGTATGAAGCAAAACGAAATGTTTTGCCTTCTTTAAATGCTTGGATTTGCCCGGTATAAGGCTCGGGTATTGGCCGCGAAATGGTACTAACTGCGGAATGTTATACCGCCAAATGATACAAACCGCAAAATGAAATACTGCGCAATGATAAAGATCGCGATGTGGTACACCAAGAAATGGATTACCGCGGAATTTGTACCGCAAATTGTCGTACAATCTTTAAAGCTTTAAAGTCTACTTAGCATGTCCGGAGGCGAATTATGTATGGGGGCTTTACTGTATTATAGCAATACAAATATGATGTGAATTATGCCAAATGGCCATGAGGTGATCAACTTAAATGAATTATGCCAAATGGTCTTTATGCCAAACGGCCCTCAATTTGACACCGCATACAAATTATGCCAAATGGCTATTATGCCAAACGACCCTTATGCCAAATGGCCATTATGCCAAACGGGGTATCGCCATTAGATTGTATCAATTCACAATATTTTGTAATTTGTAATTTGAACACTTTTTAATTTGAACCCCGTTTGTTTAAACATCGTTCAAATTAAAAAGTGCTCAAACGTACTTGAGCACGTGCGTTGGAACGGAAAAAAAGCGAAACATCGTCAAACGGAACGTAGAATCAAAACAAAACAGCAAAGAGAGCAGCCAGAAACCGGTTTGTCTGATGCTCATAGAGTAACCAATAGTTAAGATTAAAAGATAATCCCCGTTAATCCCTTTAAGATTAAAAGATAATCCCTGTTGAAGTACCGTTCAAATTATCGGAGGTTCACGGTACTCTTTATCGGTGTGAGAGTATTGGCGTTCCGTTTTCTTTTTCGCATTTTCAAAAGTGTCCAGGTAGTGTTGCTAATCGTTGGTAGTAATGTTGCGCGAGCACTTCAGCGATCCTTGAAGACTGTTAGAATTAGTAGACCCCTGACAACTTTGGTGTTGTGACGTTTCCTGTGCAGCGTATTCAGCGTATTCTTATGACTGTCTTTTGACCTCACGAAGGGCTATTTTAGTAGATAAGTATATAAGAGCGCGCTTTTTGGGTAGCTGGTAGTGCTTCGTAATTTTTTTCAGATGTTAAGCTATTGTCGTACTCCGTGGAACCTCCGTAAATATTGTTCATTCATTACATTGTTTGGGTCAACTTACTTGTTTGAATGGTGCCGCAGATAAATAATCTGATTTATGGGCCCATAACCTGATAGTGAAATATGCAGTCAAGTCAGACTGTAAGCCTATTCATATTACTTACTTTATTCTTGATGGGCTGCAGCTCTTCGATGAACCTACGCCGAATGGAGTATCCTTCTCCACTGGACTCGATCCTGGGCCAATCGCTTCCAGTCGCCCTGAACATTGAGCGCCCTCAGGTTCTCTTCAACTGCAAAAAGCCATCGTGTACGCGACCTTCCACGAAGCCTGCGGCTTCTTCCGGGTTCTCTACTAAATATTATATTCGCTTGACGTTCTTCCGGTATACGAACAACGTAACCAGAACACCGTAGTCTTCCGTGTTGAATAAACTTAATAATACCCAGCCCTTTATACACCTGGTACAATTCGTGATTCATGCGGCGCCGCCAGATACCGTTTTCCTGTTTACCGCCGAGTATTGTCCGCAGCACCTTACGCTCAAACAGCTCTCCGATCAGCCTCCCTCAACGTCCATGTTTCATGGCCGTATAAAGCCACCGGAAGAATCAGAGTAGTATACAGCGCGAGTTTTGTTTTCGTTTGCAGACTACGAGACTTAAGCTGGTTACGAAGTCCGTAATAAGCCCTATTTGCAGCTGCAATACGCCTTTTCACCTCGCGGGTAACATCATTATCACACGTCACTAATGTTCCAAGATACACTTCTTCTACCACTTCAAACTTTTCACCATCCAGCACCATTTCGCTACCCCCACCACTAATGAACCCACGTTGATTGCCAGCGACCATATACTTCGTTTTGCTGGTATTGATCGTGAGTCCAATCCTCGCTGTCTCCCTCTTAAAAGGCACAAAAGCCACGGCACGGCGATCAATCCCGATAATATCGATATCGTCCGCAAATCCCAGGAGCATATGCGATCTTGTGATAATGGTACCGCTTCTTTGCACACCAGCTCTCCTAATCGCTCCCTCGAGCGCTATATTGAACAGTAGATTCGAGAGTGCATCACCCTGCTTCAATCCATCTAAGGTAACAAATAATGTCGATATTTCATCCGCAACCCTTACACTTGATTTCGATCCGTCCAACGTTATACGAATCAGCCGTATCAGTTTCGCCGGAAAACCATGTTCTAGCATAATTTGCCATAATTCATTCCGTTTCACTGAATCGTACGCCGCCTTGAAATCAATAAACAGATGATGTGTCTGCAAGTTGTACTCCCGGAATTTATCAAGGATTTGTCTCAAAGTAAACATTTGATCCGTCGTTGATCGGCCCTCACGAAAACCTGCTTGGTATTCGCCGACGAAGGACTCTTCAAGCGGTCTCAATCTGTTGAACAGAATACGGGACATAATTTTGTACGCCGAATTAAGGAAGGTTATTCCTTGGTAATTGGCGCACTCCAGTCTGTGCAACCAGCTAGCAGGCATTTCCTCGTCTTCCCATATTTTCGACATAATATGGTGCAAAACTTCATAAAGCTGCACATGACGGGAGATGGCGCTGTCTTTCTCCGCACGCCTCTGACAGACTCATAAAACCTCCGCATGTCGTTCTGCTCCATTTTTTCCTGCGCCTCGCTAATCACTTGTTCTTCATGTTCTTTCTTCTTCCTGCGGTGAATTCGTTTTTCGGCTGCTCTTGCTTCCTTGTACCGATCTCTATTCGATCGGGTACCCGACACAAACATCCGGCTTCTGGCAACGTTCTTCTCGTCTGTCACTCTCTGACACTCCACATCGAACCAACCCGTCCTGGGTCGCCTCTGTGCAGTGCCTACCACTTCTCGTGCTGTTGTGCTCACCGCTCCATGGATCGACTCTCATAGATCGTTGATGTTGTCGCTAACGTTGATTGCACTTATCCGTTCGTCGAGCTTCTGGCGGTACTCAGCCGATACTCCTTCCGCCGACAATCGCTGGATATTGTAACGCATCGTTCGCTGTGATCTTCCAATCGATATAGTTAACAACCGTTATCGAGTTTCACTGACAACGAGCTAGTGATCATAGTCAATGTTCGCACCTCTGAATGTCCACACATCGATAACATTCGAGAAATGCCGCCCATCAACCAGTGCATGGTCTATCTGTTGCAAGTTTCACCATTCGGGTGTCTCCATGTGTGCTTTCGGATATTCTTTCGTGCAAAGTAGGTGCTACTGATGGCCATTCCTCTGACAGCAGCGAAATTTACTAGCCGTAGGCCGTTGTCATTGGTAGCGGAGTGAAGACTCTCTATGGGACGAGAAAGTCCTCCAAACCGACCTGAGCGTTAGCGTCTCCGATAACAATTTTCACGTCATGCTTTGGGCACTCTCCATAGGCTTTTTCAAGACATTCATAAAACGTGTCCTTCGCGTCGTCGGATTTATCGTTTGTCGGTGCGTCAACGTTGATTAGGCTGTAATTGAAGATTTTGCCCCGTATCCTCAACACACATATTCGTTCGCTAATGGGTTTTCACCGCATCACTCGCTTCATCTGCTTGCCCATCACTACGAAACCAACTCCATGCTCTGCTTTTCCGCCGCCGCTGTGATAGATGTTATATTTGAATGCAGTGTTAGTCGTGGGGTCCACGGCTCGGAATTCATGTTCTCTGGATCTAGGCCATCGGATTTTTTGTATAGCGGCCATGTTCACTTCAGTCTTCTGCAGTTCACGATCCAGAAGGCTCACTCGTCCAGGTGCATTTAAGGTCCTGACATTCCAGGTACCGAGTTTCCAATCATAGTCCTTATTTCGGTGCCGGGTCGGTTGCCAAAACTAACGTTCTCTTTTTTTTCTATCTCCATTTTCCGTGGTATTTGAGAGGCTTCAGTGAGCTACCTTACCGGGGTCGCGTTACCTACTTCGCGCTGGCGGGGCTGCCACCTTAGGTATAGCTGACGCGATACAGCATTTCGTTGATCAGCCGCTGGGTATCAGGTAGACGCTGTTTGAGCCGCACCTTCTGGTGAACAGACGCTCGAGGCGTACCTTCTCACTCTAGCTGATGTCAGAAGGACAACAGTGCCCAGGCTGCACGACCAGCCAAGTACACAACCCTTAGCTGGCGGTCTTTTGTCATTGGACGACCCGTGGAAGCGTGAGACAGGAACTTGTGGAGACCAGAGCTCTGTTGGGCGCTCCTTGATGTCAACCCACCATTTTGTAGCCTATTCATATTACGCCATTTATTATATGATAAGGAGTAACTTGATGCCAATGCTCATACATTTAATTTTCTTGCTCTACTTTAACACGTAATAAAGCTCGTAATCTGATCAAACAATCGAACACAAAGAACGATTTATATCAAAAAGAATACATATTACTACAGTAAATTAATAAATCACGACATTTAACACTTTTTTAATTTTTTTCCAGACCTGTGCGACGTGCCATCGAGCTTCTTATGTTGCTGAAGGCTCTTGCTGCATTTTTTATATTGGTGTATATCCACGTTCATTTCTCTCAAACACCAACCACATGCCTAGAGCACGTAAAGAACGATTGGCCCCGTGATGGAATTCTTCGGTAAGTTATAAAAAATCTGCATCAAAACGTCCCCTTTTTCTCATGTTTTGTTTTTTTTTATCAGGGTGGAAATCATACGTCAGAATCCGAGCGTCCTCATGGAACTCAAAAGCAAAGATGCCGCTCAAGAAGAAGCAGAAATGAACAATCTGCTACGGAACTCCCTCAAAAATGGTATGGTTAGCATCGACCCATCTACCACGTTACCCCACGAGCAGCAGGAACAGAACCAAAATCCAGAGCTATTGCTGCAAAGCTACGCAAACAGTAGCCCGTGGTCACACCAGCAGCAGCATTCCCATATGAAACCTCGCTTCGGAAAGGAATCCATGACGACCCCGGTAGATCGCGCATATCTTGCGGGAGTGGACGGAGGGGGTCCGAAGGTGCCCATCAAAAGCACGCAGTTCGTTGGCGAAGAGACAAAGATGGATGCCACTAAGGCCGAGCCATCAAACCCCCAAGACCAGTCAAAACATTCCGAAGCGAAGGCAATTACATATGCTAACGAAACGATGGCTAAAGAAGTTGTTGCCCAGTTGGCGGAGAAGCCATTGGAGGAGGAGTCGAAGGTCGAAGCCAGTAGGTTGCCACAATTGTTGATATTAAGATAAAAAGTTAATCCTTGCCGTTATATTTTAGCTTGGGCTGATGGACAGTACGTGGTTGAATATTCGTTGGAATACGGATTTCTCCGCCTATCAGCAGCCACCAGGCAGCGACTGAATATTCCGGTGCATGTCGTCACTTTGGATCCGGAGAAAGATAAGTGCTTTGGTGATTCCTTCAGTCGGTTAATTTTGAAGGAATTTCTCGGATACGATGATATCCTGATGGCCTCGGTTAAGGTCTTAGCTGAACAGGAGGATAACAAGGGTTACCTGCGGAATGTGATTACCGGAGAGCATTACCGGTTCGTTTCTATGTGGCTGATGTCGCGTAGTTCGTACTTTGCGCCGTTCTTCATCATGATCCTGTTTGTGAGTTTTCAATAACGCAGGATTGGAATGATGTGACTAATCGCGTGATTTTTTCTTATTTATTTCAGACCATTTCAATCTCAATGCTACTGCGGTATTCGCATCATCAAATCTTCGTCTTCATTGGTAAGTGTTAAAATCCTTTTTTGTCAGTAAATTTAGATATAGAGTTTCGTAAGTTTTAGATTTCTAGCAAATATTTTAGAAATTGGTTTCATACTCGTTATCGATTAAAAGGAACTAAATGCTAAGCAACAAGTTCCATCAGACCTTCTACTCGAATAAGCTTAGGGTCAATTTCTTCACCTGGATTTATAAATTAAACGAGGTTTTAACAATTCTTAACCTTTTCCTTCCCACGACTTTTTTCAAAGATTTCAATAGGAAGCATTCACCTTTGCGGAAAATGCTAGCTTATTTTTTTAGCATAACTAGGTAGTTAAAATTAGTGACTGTACGAACTATCTTCTGGAAGGAGATTCATCCCGTGGATTTCGCATAATTGTCTCTGCTTATGTAACCACCCCACCCATTGTGGTTCTTCATGCAGGAGCTTGGTGAAATACAAACAATAATATAAACATGATCAAATCGTTTGTCAGATATGGCCATTGCTATCGGCAGGTGCCTTGCTTCAATATATGGTACCTAGTACTATCATCATATCACAGTAGAAGTTAGTGGAAAGCGAAACAAAGTTTTTTTTATTGTAAATCAATAGTTACCTAATTGTTTTAAAAAGTTCCGCTATATTTATTTTATTTTATTTTATTTTATTTTATTGATGTATAAGGGGGCCGGGGGCCAAGTCACCAATGTGAATTTGAAATTCACATCGTCCATGATACACCAGGGACTAAAGGATAAGGCTTCACAACATCTTTACCCATGGGGGTTTTAAGTTTTGCGGAATATACTGCTAGTATATCACTGCCTAAGGAGTATGGGCAGGTTTGGGATATTTTTATGATGAATATTAAAGCTGTGGAGAGATGTCGGTTATAATATTTGATTATATGTAGTTATTATGTTTGCCTTCTTGATTATGTATAAGGTGAATATGATGAATTGGTTTACCGGTGATCATCATTTAGTGGTAGCATTGATGAAATTTTAGCATTCGTTACGATTGTTTGTTCACGGTTCGCAATACATTAGACAGTCAATCCTGCGCTTCTGTAATTCATCTCTTTCGAAGGGCCATGATGTCAACCAAGTAGGATGAGTATTTAGTATTGTCTCATCCTACTTGGTTGGCACGTGTACAAAAATACATTTGAGAGAGTTAGTTCTGAAAATGTATTGCGAGAGATCGGCTGGTACCTGGTGCTGGGAATTTGGTTTCATCAGTACCCGCTAAGCTGCGGTGGACGACGGAGGTCCTTCGTAGCTTAGTAGGGAAAGCACCTGTCATGCGAACTGGGGTCGTGGGATCAAACCCCACCGAAGGGGCGGTTACCCTCCAATACCTTTTCCGAACTAAATCTATCACATGTTGTACATATGCATTATCAAGTTTCAGACATAGTAATTAATTTCCACTCCGGGTGGCTTAATACCCGGCATATAGGCAATTAACTTTGAATGTACTGGTATATGTATTAATTTTGATTCCAATTATAAATCACAAAGAGCCTTCCTTTTATTTAGGCGGTTAAACAAATGTGTTTGTTAGTATGTCGTGTTGTATCTGAATTCTTCCAGTTAGAGTTATGTCTGATGTTACAAATTTTAGTTGTCCAGCAGGGAAACCCTTACAAATCCTTAGTCCTAAATGATCAGTCTATTCGTCATTACAGTCTGCTGTTAAGGCCTGATCCAAATAGTTCTCATAAAAAGTCTCTTTCAATATTGTTCGGAGTATTCAGTGTGAGTGGTATTGTTTCGAAGTAGTTTTCTAATCAGTAACGTTTAAGTAATGTCCCCATCAAACAAAAGAAACTCAAAAAGTTTGTTCAAGATCTTAATTTTCAATTGCGAGTCAGTGTTAATACAATTATGTTGATGTGTATATAGTATAGGAATTGCGATACATCTAGATAAATTTGATTGCTGACTATACTGCCGTCATACGCATATTTGTCCATGTTTGCTGGGATTCCCTATATACATGGGACAGTTATGCGTATAACGGCAGTACATTTCAAGTAAACACCTTTAATGAAAACGTATTTTGAAACTAAAATATCGTATTACAATTTGATCCCTGTCCATGGATAAGGGGCTTGACGTTGATATTTCAAGTGTCTTAAAAAGATTTTTATTTTATTTTTATTTTTGTTGTTTAATTGAGTGCTTTTTTCAACCAAAGGTTAAGTTCAACACTAAATTAAAAAAATAAGATATTTTTCCATTTTTTTATATCTCCTTCACAAGAATATCGTTATTTTAATGGTAATAGTTTGAAAATAAGCTCCGTAGAGAAACTTTTATCACATCTTACTTAAATAAGGTCAACAGTTATACCAAACACTTGAGGTACCATGCCTCCAAGTTAACTAATGGTTAGTGTCGCACGATCTAACAACAACTGCCTATTGGTAAATTTGGAGGTGCCGGCAGGGCTCAGTAGGGTCTAACTAACATAACTCTAATACTAACAAGACCCTGAAACAAACGCTTATCCAAATAGCATACATCTATTTATACTTGTAGTAGTAGCTAACAATAATTCATTTTGTACCCGTATAGCTGAAGTAGAATTTTAGTAGTGAAAAGTAGAATTTGTAGATTTACTAATTTGGCATTGGAGATAGTGAATGTATCTATTATATCTTCTCGATAATCTTTTTATTTTAGTCTCTCTAGCTGCATGGATCAACGCAAAAACTGTTTCTCTCTTCCTTCTATTAGGTTAGTTAGAAAAATTAGCGGATATATAGGGGACATGACTTAGTGTTTCTCGTATTAAGACAAATTCGCTGACCTTTTACCTTATAATAAAATAAATGACCGATAGTAAAATAAATGACTGAAATTTAAAGATATCAAATAAATAATAAAAAACGAAAATAAATACATGACCATCAGTGGACAGAAAGACAAGAGACAGAGTTCTGTTTAGAATAGTTAATTGAGACCATTGCACTCACAAGATAGAGAATAACTAGTACCACTATTTTTGCTACAAGACTAATAACTTTAACACTTACGGAAATGAGGATAGACCATATGATGCGTTCATCCACTATTATATTGAATATTGTATACCCTGAATCTGAATAACTGAATTTTAGACCTCATTATTTTAATAAATAATAAAGGATTGAATATTAGAAAAGGGAATAGAACTTGACCAAAAAAAAGCAATTACGGAACAACTGGATAGAAATTTTGTATCACTATTGACTATTGAAACTTTAACATATGACATTACTGTGACTGATAGGATACAATTAACTCGACGACGTATTGACAAACATCCGATACTCAACCGTGTTAAAATAAGGGAAGCTCTTCAATGTGTCCATTTATTACAATAGTACTTAAATTAATCTATTTTGAAACTACCCTACCAGAATGATATCATTACATCTTTATTCGAAATTGTTACTTGGAAATGGCAACAGTACCACCCGTTGTCAACATAGACTACTATTAGGTATTGAATGTCGGCTCCAAGTAACTAATAATTAAATTTACATGTTAACTACTTATTCAGAAAACATCTATGTACATGTTGAGCTTCCATTATAAGCTATTCTGAAAGACAGATAACCTTATAACACATTAAATGACCAATAGGGAATGAATTCATGATCAGCGCTAGATAGTAAAACAAGAGATAGAGTCACGTTTAACTGAGACCATAGCCACCTATGTACATGAGAATAGACCATATGATGCTTTCATCCACTATCCTTTTCTCTACATGACTAATAGTTTGACCACCTAAGGTCATGAGGAGGATCAACCAATGTCTTTTTAAGCCCATCATCAATCAAATGAAAGCTCACGAAATGGTTTGAAAACATTACCTACTGAATCTAGTTCCGAGATGATGATGATGCTATGCAAGGCCGTCATAAGTCCACAAAGATAGTATTAGGCGTTTTCTTGGAACAAGGTTCAAAATATGTAGTTGTTAAAATTGCAGGCTCAAATTTTTTAAGATTGTTTGGTGAACGGTTCTGAACTGTGGCCCATTTTGGCTTTTCGATTCAGTTTCGACTGCTTTCACTAGATAATTTTCAAAACTTTGGACGATTATTGATCATCAAATTGTAATACGATATTTTATTTATTTATTTTTTTTTTTTCGAGAGTTGACCAGTTGTAGTCTTAATAGACTGGTATCTCGGCTGGGCTCTCCATGTGATACACAATACTAGCAGACGACTCAAGCTATGTTGCTCACTAGGTCACTGCGGCCTGGGTTTGTATTGTAATCATACCGATACATTATTCTTTCTATCTACAGTCTGTCAATTATAAACCGAACAAATACATTCACCATATATAATGCAAAATAAGTAAATCTACAGTATCTACTTTTACTACTTACTGTATACTGAACTATGAACTACAATTGGTGCAATGGATGATCGTTTGCTTCCCAGTCTTTTGTGTTAGTATTTTGTTAGTTAAGACTGGTACTAGACCCTGCCGGAACCTCCGCAGCATATACTCAAGCAGATGTTGTTAGATCATGCGACACCTTCTCTAAGTATTTGCATGGAGGTATGATATATCAAGTGTTTAATTATTTTCTATATATTGGCAAAAATTGAAATGTTACTACCGGGTTTAAAGTACTTACTTCAGTACTGCTTAATAGTGTAACCATACTCGGATGCAATTAAGTTCATCTTCGTCTAACGGTAATGTGTTGGGTACTAATAATACTTCTATACTAGCAATGTGTACTATAAAAGAATAAATGATTTCACAATTTTAACAATATGCAGACACTTGACTTATCAACGTTGACCCCATCATCCGTGGACAGGGTGTTTTAAAAAGTTCCGCTATATTTAACCAAAATTGAGAATGCTTATATAGGGTATCGGACCATTGGGGCAGCACCCCCCATTCCCGTCCGCAACATCTACTACTCGAGCGCATTACAACTGAATCACTTGGTTTTTAGTATATGGATAGAAACTGCAGATTTCTAGTGATGTACGAAAAATCAAGTCATATGGTTGGAAGGCGGCCGAGTTATGAACGTTGCGGACGGGAATGGGGGGTGCTGCCCAAATGGTCCTCCTTACTACTTACAATTCAATATGTTCAAGGTTGAGGATTTTATTTTTTATTTATTTACAGTCTTCGACATATTTACATCGTACAGACTAAAACTTAAATGCTAATTCGCGACTTGAAAACATCTTTACTAATATGGAAGTCATACAAATGATAAACATTATTAAAAGAAATACAACAAGCATCAAGCGGATTGTTCTGTCCATATTGCGTTCGGTGTGCTGAGGGTCTGAAGAATTCACTGCGGCGTGTCGTCCTTCCGGGATCGTTGAAACGAAGACTTTCCAGAAGTGCGGGACAGTCGATGTGCCTTCAAGTATGTCATAAATGAAGAGCCTTTGGAGCAAGGTTCTCCTCTCTCTCAAAGTAGGAAGATTTATAAGTGCACAACGGTGTTCATAGGGTGGTAGCTGTTGTCGATCCCGCCATGGAAGTCTTCGGAGAGCGAATCTGACGCTTTCTGTACTCGCTCGAGACGGTTAATTTGCACGGTGTGATACGGAACCCATACAATTACTGCATGTTCCAAAATACTGCGAACCAAGGCAACGTACAACGTCTTAAGGCAGTAAATATCGGTAAAATCACGAGTGTTGCGTTTGATCATACCCAGTGTAGCATACGCTTTTGCGGTCACTGATGAAATATGCTCAGCGAAGCGTAGTTTGCTATCTAAAATAATGCCCAGGTCTTTGACTTGAGAGACACGTACCAAATCCTGGGATTGCATCAAATAGTTAAAGGCAATTGGAGAGCGAAGGCGAGTGAAGGTTATTACGTTGCATTTCTGTACGTTAACTTCCATTCCATTTCTACCACGCCAATCCAAAATTGTATTAACATCCGCAGCAATCCACCAGTGATGATATGACTCGATAGATTTTTAAGTCGTCTGCATACATGATTTTAGACGACTTCAATTCGTTGCATAGATCGTTGATGAAGAGTACAAAGAGCACTGGCCCGAGATGGCTCCCCTGAGGAACGCCAGAAGTAATGTGAAATGGATCCGACATAACTGTTACGAGTTTTACGGACGCGATTGTTGCGATACGATGCAATCCAATTAGTGAGCCAATCAGGGAAGCCTATCCGCTTAAGTTTTTCTACCGCTAACTGATGAGGAACTCTATCGAAGGCCTTCGAGAAGTCAACATATACCGCATCGACTTGCTTTCGTTTCTCAATATTATCGATTAGCCAAGATACATGACTCATCAAATTAGATGTCGTTGAGCGTTTCTTTACAAAGCCATGTTGATCAACGTCGATTATGTGCTGTACCGCCGGGTACAAGAAATCCAGCACCATGCTCTCGAAAACTTTCGGAAGACAGCTGAGGATGGAATCCCTCGGTAATTTTGAACATCGTGAATATTTCCAGATTTATGGGTAGGTGTGATTAACGCCTCTTTCCATCTTGAAGGGAAAGAACTTTCCACAAGCGAGCGATTGAACAGCAGCGACGTAGGTAGAGAAAACAAAATAGGTTGACCGATAGTCAACATTATCAACATTATCAAAACATCTTCTGTAATTGTGGAGATGAAGAGGTATTGAGTTCATTTGACTTGATAGACCAATTCGTCTGAACTCCAGCATGATATGGGGAACCTAGAACTAGCTATCGGAAAACTCACTCACTCACACGAACCACACCAATTTAAAATCCCTATCCATCAGCGAACACGCGATTGCAAAATGAATGCTACTCAACCAACAAATGATTCATACCTACTGAGTGCCCCCCAGCAGGGAGAAGTGAAAACAAAAATAGTACGAAAAGAAATCGAGAGATGAGAGTGAACCGATGTGTAGTGAGTGCAGCAGAAAACACTGAGTTGGACTCAGAAGATTGATTCAATTTAGACTCAATGATTCGTTTTGCGGCCTTATTCTTTCTGCCGAATCCTCACTCACCACTCAATTGCGATTCCATTCGTTTACGAACCGAATGTAAACAAATACTCAGCTATGCAAAATTTACTATCCGTGTGAAAGGTTCGGTGATCATTTTTTTCTGTTTTTTTTTTTTCGGCATGATTCGTTACTAACTAAAGCCAAACGACAGACAATCAAAATTGAGAATTTTGGAAGGGCTCGTGTACAGTTGCCTAATTTGCGATTGTGTGTAGATGGGAGCGAAAGATTAGCGCTAAATGAACCGATTTTTCCCATACCTGCCTAGAACATTCTGTTTGGACATATCTAGATCGTAAATTATGCGCATGGCCTCTAAGGGTCTATATGGTCACCATGGGTTGGATCTTACCAAGCGTAATTGACCTGGTAGACTCTGCGCAATATTCGTGTGCAAATTTCGTTTATATGAAAGTGGCCAACTGACGATCCTTCCTCCGGCGATTACAGGATGTAGGTGTGGCCGATCTACAATCAGTTTCGGAAAATTTTTGAGCTGAAGATTATGTGTGAATTTGGCTGAGAAATGCCTGAGATATTGCTACGTCAAACCCGGGTCAACATGACCCGAACACCGTTAGTGTACGTTTTTTGAGCACTGTTGTAGGAAGGTTAAGAAAAACTATACCTTGGAAACACTCAGACCGCATCGTGCTTTCGTGCTGTGCGGTTCTTTTCTCTCTTTGCTGAAGGAAGTTTTTAATACTACCCGAAGCTATTTCAATTACAACAGTGCTTCTCAATTACAACAGTAGGGATGGGACCACCCGACCCACTAAAACCAAAACCCTTTCGCCAGCCCGTATCCCCCGGCCCGCAATGAATCGCCTGCTTTGAGCGTGCTTACAGCGGCACACTAGGAGTTAACTTTCTGAAATAAGTATGGCGAAAGGCATCTAAGGTTCGATTTTTCAAAATTTAGCACTTTCATCAAAAAAATATTTGGTAGGTATGGTAGCGGACACCTTCCTACATAATCGGTACCAAATAGTTTTTCATGAAAAGTTTCTTATTTTAAGAAAACCCGCGTTAGATGACTTTCGCCATACAAATTTCTGGCGGTTAACTCTTGCTGGCTATTTTGCGCATATACTATAGCGCCTGTATGTGACAGCGGCGGGTAGAAAATCAGCCACTGCCAATAATTCATTAAGCAATACATCAGGGGAGGACTATCGAGAACGCTCACGCCTATGCTAACGCACTCGACGTTATAACGCAACATCGACTTCAAGGGTGGTAACCTCACCACCCGTCGATCGCAAGCTATGATAGTAACAGTTGGCAACACTGCCGTTCGATTAATATGTTTACGGTCTCTCGTCATTCGTGATAACGTTTTTATTCCATTTGCCATTGACGTTAATTCGCGATTTTCCTTTGTCCCAAACCGTTTTGTGCCGTGCTTCGTGTGACTAGTGTTATTTATTCGCTGTGTTGTGAACCAAACGTGTTAATACGGTCTGCTAGTTCGTTAGTGATTGTTCACCAAAACAACCCACTACTACCACCTACGCAAAATTTTTTAGAGCAAAGCGACATCTGCCGGGCTGAAGCTAAATTGTACGTTACGGTTGCGGCATACCGAAAGGCGCAGCTTATCTACACTCTCGTACGTTTCCACTCAACAAGAAATGGATTGCTGCCAATCTTGCGCTAATGCGTTGGACTTTGGAAGTGCAATTAATTGCAACGGATCATGTGGAAAATTTTTCCATTACGCTTGCGTGGGGATCACCAAAACGCATTATTCCTCTTGGTGTGCTAAAATCGGCATGTACTGGTTTTGCGACACTTGTCGGTTGAATTTCGATCCTGCCGTGTACGATAGAGAAAAAACAATCATGAAAGCGTTGCGTGAGCTGCTCATTCGTACGGATTCAATGGACACGCGCCTCGGAAGTTATGGGGAAAATCTTCGCAAAATAAATAGGACTTTATATTGCACCCCACAGCAAACGAAGACGTCATTCAGTTCACTTCCTAATGATAATTTTTCGCAACGTATTGACGAAATAAATTTGGATGATACCACGGAAGATCATGTGAACCGCTCTAGGTCGTGCGATGACACTTCCTTCTTCGAAGTCCTGGATGAAGTGAACACTTCCATCGCCAATATTCCGGATAAGTTTGTTGTTGGGACCAATAAGCGTGTGCAGATAATCGAGAAACCATCAACCAGTTCTGGATTCAGCAGGAATACAGCCCATTCAACAGCTTCTACTCCAGCCGCTCCAACTGAAAAGAAAGGACCAATAAGTAAAGTACCACCTGCTGCTAGAAGCATAAATCGTTCCGTTCCCATTGACGCCACTAAGGAAAACGGTTTTCGCGGCGGTTCATGCAGTATTCCGCTAAAAGTGGCTAACAAAGATCAAGCCCCGAGTGATGTCGAATCCTTCTACGTAACTCCGTTTGCTCCTGACCAGGAAGTTGAGGAAGTAAAAAAGTATGTCATTGAGATTTCCAACGTCGATGCTTCTCTAGTCACCGTTACAAAGCTTGTCCCTCGCGGCAAGAACATAGACGATCTCTCTTTCGTTTCGTTTAAAGTATCGGTCTGCAAATCGGTCACAAGTGTGATCGGTGATGCCTGGTATTGGCCCGATGGCATCAGTGTCCGACCTTTTGCACCTAATCAAAAAAACGGATCAGCCACTCGCCTGCCGAATCTACAATAAGAATTACAGCATCACCCATCCATCGTTGGAAACTGGGACGCACGACTGCCCAAAGTCTAATGGAAGCCTCGGATCCCCCCATCACAGTCGAGCCATTCCAGTCAACGACCAGCAGCCGTCCCGGTCCTGTGTTTGGGGTCGGTGAAGAGGTCTTCCAAAATCCTAACACGGGCAAGTACCTTTCTTATTCGAACTTTTCGTGTCCTGAAATATCTACGACTTCCAGCCAAACCATCCATAACCAAATAGTCGTCCAGCCACCGTTTCATTCCTCCTCAATAAACCATCTTTGGAAACTGGGACGCACGACTGCCCGAAGCCTATTGGAAGCCTTGGACCCCCCCATCACAGTCGAGCCGTTCCAGCCGACGACCAGCAGCCGTCCCAGTCCTGTGTTTGGGGTCGGTGAAGAGGACTTCCAAAATCCAAATTCGGTCACCTTTTTTCGGACGAATCTAACCGTACTGTATGCATCGAGTCACCGGGACGCACACTTGCCGCAAGCTCTATGGAAGCCTCTAAGCCACCCATCGCAGTCGAGCCCTTTCCGTCAACGACCTGCAGCCGTCCTGGTCCTGCGTATGGTGTCGGTGAGGAGGTCTTCCAAAATCCTCGCGCAGGCAAGTACCCCAATGTTTCGCATTATTCCTGTATTGATTCGTCCGCCGCTTGCAGTTCCACACATCCGATCCAGAAGCCACATGAACGACTGCTGCTTTACTACCAAAATGTGGGCGGCTTTAATTCCATGGTCGAGGATTACCGCCTTGCAGCATCTGATCAGTGCTTCGATATCATAGTTCTCGTTGAGACTTGGCTGAATGATGACACGCTTTCCAGCCAGATATTTGGTCCTGCTTACGAGGTTTTTCGATGCGATCGAAATTCCAACAAGGCGGTGTACTGATTGCCGTGAATTCTAGTCTTAAAGCAAAAGCTGTCGAAAAATCATCGTGGGACTGCCTCGAGCAGGTTTGGATAACGATCGAACTTAGTGACCGTAAACTGTTTTTGTGTGCGCTATATATCCCACCTGACCGAGTCCGGGATACAGAATATGTTGAAGCTCACTGCAGTTCGCTTTTTAATATTCTAGAAATAGCAACTGCGCTTGATGAAATCATAATTTTGGGGGATTTTAATCTACCGAGCATAACGTGGATAACTTCACCCAACGGCTATCTCTATCCAGACACAGATCATTCTTCTCTACACACCGGAGCGGTAAAGCTTCTCGATAGTTATAGTTCAGCAGCATTAGTTCAAGTTAGTTCCATTGCCAACGAGAATAATCGTCACCTTGATCTCTGCTTCATCAGTGATCATAGCACAGCTACATCTTCACTGATTGCACCTGCACCGCTAGTAAAATCAGTGGCACACCATCCGCCGCTGCTCGTCGTGGTCAACCTCGGATTGACGCATGATTTCAATACCTCTTATGAATCCGTATCTTTCGATTTCCGCAAAGCCGACCATCATAACATCACTGAGCTACTGTCTTCCATCGATTGGCGAAACATTCTGGACCTAGAAGATGTGAATATCGGAGCGCAAACTTTTTGCAATGTCTTGGCGTACGTCATTGATCAACACGTTCCAAAGAAAGTTTGTCGTAAGATAGTTAGTCCTCCATGGTACTCCAGCTCCCTGCGACGGTTGAAAACTACTAAATAAGCTGCTTTACGGCAGTTTTCCAAGCATCGTTCAGTTTCACTGCGCAACCATTATGTTAGGCTCAATTATGAGTACAAGCGAGCCAGTAAGGAGTGTTACTCTCGATATCAGCTTAATATTCAACGCAACCTCAAATCGCATCCTAAACGCTTCTGGCAATACGTCAACGAGCAACGCAAGGAATCTGGATTACCTTCCTCCATGACGCTCAATGACAACACGGCATCTACGACCCAGGACATTTGTTCGCTCTTTTCCGAGAAGTTTTCGAGCGTGTTTTCAAACGAGGTACTAACAGCCGTGGAAATTGAGAACGCTGCGATTACTGCTCCGACCGTCAACCAAACTCTTGGCGCCTTCGACATTGACGCAACGATGGTTATCAGTGCTTCTTCTCGGCTTAAATGTAGCTTCTCTCCGGGACCCGACGGTTTTCCCTCGGTTCTACTGAAAAGACATTTGGACGTTCTGGTGACCCCGATACTTCTTCTCTTCCAAGCATCAATCAATAGTGGTATTTTTCCTGCTTGCTGGAAAACTGCAAACATGTTTCCGGTTCACAAGAAGGGCAACAAACGCGATATCAATAACTACCGCGGGATCACTTCGTTAAACGCTGTTTCCAAATTATTCGAGCTGGTTATTTTGGAGCCACTTGAGGCCCATTGCAAACCGTTTCTCAGTAACGACCAACATGGCTTCACGTCTGGGCGATCGACAGCTACTAATTTGCTCTGCCTGACTTCCTTTATAACAAATAGTATGGTACAACGTGCGCAAACCGATGTGATTTACACGGACCTGGTCGCTGCTTTCGATAAAGTGAATCACGACATTGCGATTGCAAAAATGAACAAGTTCGGCATTAACGGTAGCTTCCTACATTGGTTCCGTTCATACCTCACAGACCGCAAGACCGCGGTTATCATTGGAGATAACCAGGCTCCCAGCTTTATTTCAACATCAGGGATACCTCAAGGTAGCCACTTGGGTCCATTCCTTTTCTATTGTACTTCAATGACGTGCATCTAGCTTTGAAGGCACCACGATTGTCATTCGCTGACGACCTCAAGATGTTTTGTCTAATTCGCTCAACAGAAGATTGTTGCTTTCTCCAACAGCAGCTTGAATTGTTCGCTGATTGGTGCAGACTCAACCGTATGATGGTACACCCGAAGAAATGTTCAGTAATTTCCTTTTCGCGGAAAAAAATCCGATTCACTTCAGCTACCGTTTGTTGAACGCAGATATCGTACGCGTGGACAATATTAAGGATCTGGGAGTTATCTTGGATTCCCAACTCACATTTAAACAGCATGTATCGTATGTTGTAGCTAAAGCTTCTCGATCTCTCGGATGCATCTTCAGAATCGCCAAAAACTTCAGCGACATCTACTGCCTGAAAGCGTTATACTGCTCTTTATCGCGCTCCATCTTAGAGTACTGTTCTGAAGTCTGGAGTCCAAACTACAACAATGGCGTTGAGAGAATCGAGTCGGTACAACGCAGGTTTTTGCGCTACGCACTACGCAAATTACCATGGAGAAACCCTGTTCATCTGCCGAGTTACCACGATCGTTGCCAACTAATACATCTGGAGCCCCTGTATGTGCGTAGGAATACGGCGAGGGCTTTGTTCATCGCCGACGCTCTTCAAGGTCGCTTAGACTGTCCAACGATTCTTGGGCATGTGAACATTAACGTTGCCCTCGGTCTTTGAGAAATAACCTCATGCTCCGTTTACCTTTCCAACGCACCAACTACAGCATGCACGGTGCGATTACTGGATTGCAAAGGATCTTCAACAGAGTGGCTTCAGTGTTCGACTTTAGTGTTAGTCGTCCTAATCTTAGACGAAGGTTTTCCAATTTGTTTGCTCTTCGTACATAGTTCTACTTTTCGTTTATTTTGTAACTTGTTGAACCATTAAGAGCCTGTACGCTTTAGTATTAGTTTGAATAGCATTATATAAAATCATTTGGGCTGTAAGATGCCTGTTGATAAACACATTAAATAAATAACGTATCGGTCTTATCTGTATCGGTCTGAGCACCTATATCTGCATATGGAGGTCCCCGCAGCTCACTCGCGACGTTTTTGTTGTTGGGGTGAGCATGTTGTTTACTGCATCACAGTAGTCTCTACTGCAGCTGCTTATTTTGTTCAAGACGCCACCAGCGCTGTAGTTTCGACATAATCGGTTGAGACACTGTGTTCACCGCATTCCATATAACCTCTTCCCGACACATCCTCTCAACGAGGTTGTCAGGGGTTGTATCCATGCCCTAACAAGCAGCATGACATGGCGTTAAACATCGAATCGCGGGCATACAAACATCACATGCTCTGCCGATTCTACCTCACCTACACATTCCGGGCACTCCGCAGAATCTGCAAACCCGAACCTATGCAGGAACTTTTTAAAGCAGCCATGTTCAGACAACACCTGTGATAGGTGGAAGTTGGCCTGACCATGCTTCCTACTAACCCTTTTCGATATCTCCGGAATCAGTCTGTGGGTCCAACGACCTTTGACTGCAGTGTCCCATGCTCTTTGCCATTTGAGCAACGAAGCTGCTCTCTCACGTCGCACTTGTACCGAGTTCCTGTCGTTGAAGCACTCCACATCTTCCTCCAGAAGTATGTCTATCGGCATCATCCCACCAATGACGCACACCGCCTTATAAGATATGGTGCTTTGGACCATGCTGGTACGCCGTACCGAATAATAGACAATGCTACACCTATAACAACTATAAGCCTACCCACCTGACTTTGCACCCCCGATCCGTTGGACATCATTCGCGATAAAGTTTTTATTGCCAATGAAGCCTTATCGTCGATCATCACGCCCAGATGCTTTAATGACCTCACGGAGTTAACTGTGCAGGTCCCTACAAACGTATCCTCGCTTGCTGCAACCCATCATGGTGGTTATGCACCACAATAACCTCAGTCTTGTGATGTGCTAACGCCAACCTCCTTGAGTTGAGCCATTCTTCGACTCTGCTAATCGCGTACGAAGCTTTCAATTCAACTTCGTCGAGAGTGTCGCCCGCGACCTCTAGCATTACATCATCCGCAAAGCCTTCTATTTTCACTCCAGCCGGGAGATTTATCCTGTTCTGAAAATAGCTTTTTAGAATCCTGCACAGATAACCCGGGACTCTCAAGCTATCTCGGGTCTTGTCGCAAGAAACGTGGATTTTCAATCAAACGTCGGTTCGTTAGATAAAAAATCAGCTGTACTTACTGACGTTTTGAAAACCTGTACCAATAATCTAATAGAACATAAATATGTATCTCTGAAAAACTCGAACAGCTGGTTCAATCTGGATCTTTTACGATTCAAACGTAAAAGGGACAAATTGTACAGAAAATTTTGTAGAAGTAATAATGCTATTCATTGGAAAAGGTATCAGGTCGCGCGTAATCAATATTCGCATATGTTGAAAAAAAATCGAGATGCGAATATATTCAGAGGAAAATTGATCAGCATCAAAACAACAGCAAAGAGTTATGGAAAATTTTGAAATCCTTGTTAAAACCTAATAGTAGCAAACCGCGATCCATAACCTTCGATGGCACATTAGAACAGTCAGAACAAGTTATTGAAGATAAATTCAATCAATATTTCGTCAACAGTGTCTCACTGATTAACCAGTCCATTGAGTTTGTTGATGAGCCTGACGAAATAAAACAGCCGATTAATTTTAATTGTGGATTTGATGGATTTCACCCAATAACATTAGAAGAACTTGAAAATACTTGCTTTTCAATCGGAAAAAACGGCTGGAGTCGATAATGTTAATGCCAATGTAATACAAGACTGCTTTGATGTCATCGGACACAACTTGCTGGACCTAATAAATGAATCTTTACGAACTGGGCACGTGCCACAAGTTTGGAAGGAATCTCTACTGATTCCGATTCAAAAAGTTGCTGGGACGATTAAAGCCGAAGAGTTTCGTCCCATTGCATTTCGTTGCACACATTAGAGAAAATTATGGAACTTGTAGTAAAAGGCCAGCTGCTTGAATATTTGAATAGAAATAACTTGCTGATACCGGAACAATCGGAATATCGAGAAGGTCATTCTTGTGAAACCGCATTGAACTTGGTATTAGCACAATGGAAGGAAAATGTAGAGCGTAAAGATACGATTGTTGCTGTGTTCTTGGATCTAAAACGCGCTTTTGAGACAATTTCTCGGCCCTTATTGTTGAGCACAATCAAGCGCTTTGGAATTTCGGGATCTGCATACAAATGGTTTGAAAGCTATTTGCCTGATAGATCTCAAAGGACTGCTTTTAATGATTCTGTTTCCAGTCCCGTGGAGAACACGCTCGGAGTGCCACAGGGAAGTGTATTAGGGCCTATTTTATTCATTATGTACATAAATGACATGCGACGAGTCTTACGATTTTGTGATATAAATCTTTTTGCTGATGACACCGTGATATTCATTGCAGCTAAAAATTTAGCAGATGCTGTTTCACGCTTGAACGAGGATTTACACTCTCTAAGTAGATGGTTGAAATACAAGCAATTGAAATTGAATATTAATAAAACAAAATACATGGTAATTTCGCGAACCCGAGTAAATGAGGATGTCTCTGTTAAAATTGATGATGAGATAATTGATCGCGTCCGCGATATTAAATATCTTGGCGTGATTATTGATGACAAGCTAAAATTTGACACACATATTGACAATGTTATCAAGAAAATAGCCAAGAAGTATGGAATGCTCTGTCGATTAAAACACGATTTGACTATTGGTAGAAAAATACTCTTGTATATATCAATCATCTCTCCTCATCTGGATTTTTGCCCTTCCATCCTATTTTTGGCTAACGATACACAAATATCGAGAATGCAGCGCTTACAAAATAAAATAATGCGTTTGATTTTAAAATGCGATAGATTCACTTCCTCAACTTTCCTGTTGGACGCCTTTCAATGGCTGTCAGTGAAGCAAAGAATAGTGTACTTGACTATGGTGTTCATTTTAAAGTAATAAACGGCTTACTGCCTCGATATTTGAGTGATCGAATTGAAAGAGGAGGGGATAGTCATATAGAGAATACTAGACACGCCGAGAACGTTCGAACACCCTATTTTTGTATGGCGCTTCACAAAACTCTTTGTTTTTAAAGGTATTAATGTTTTCAATTCGATGCCTTCACACATCAAACGTTCAGTCACCCTAACGCAGTTTAAGAGACAATGTATTTCACACGTCAAAGCTGCCTTTTGAACAGCTACCCGGCAATTTTTTACCCGTTAACACATGTATCTTGACGAAGTTTTTGACAACGGATGATTTTTATGGACCATTTTTATTTTTATTATTTATTGAGGCATTCGCCTCAATTATTGAGACGTTCGCCTCGATGATGATGATGGATTTTAATTTATTGACGTAGTTTATTTTTTAGGGGCCCTCCTTAGCCGTGCGGTAAGATGCGCGGCTACAAAGCAAGACCATGCTGAGGGTGGCTGGGTTCGATTCCCGGTGCCGGTCTAGGCAATTTTCGGATTGGAAATTGTCTCGACTTCCCTGGGCATAAAAGTATCATCGTGTTAGCCTCATGATATACGAATGCAAAAATGGTAACTTGGCTTAGAAACCTCGCAGTTAATAATTGTGGAAGTGCTTAATGAACACTAAGCTGCGAGGCGGCTCTGCCCCTGTGTGGAGATGTAATGCCAATAAAAAGAAGAAGAAGAAGTAGTTTATTTTTGAACCTTTCTTTGTGTAGTCTACAAAAGTTTGAGCATCGCTTTGAATTTATTTAAAAACTTGCATATTTCGAACTGTTGAATCATGCTCTTGAATTAGTAGTAAGCCTTCTGGTAGATTATTTTGTACTCGCGGTTGTTCCGAAACTTTTGTTATCGACGGAGCGGTTACACAAGTTTTGATGTTTGGTTGTCGAACCTAATGATCCATGTTCAGATACATGTGAGTTTTAGATTGCGATTTTGGTTTGTGAAAAGAACGCGATTTTTGGCTGAGCTTTTGAAATCTGTGCGAGAGGTTTCACAAGTTTAGCTTTTGATGAGCTCCATGTATCACTACTGTTGATTACGAAAATTCTAGGTGTAGTTCTCTAGTTCATTTTACCAATTTATTTTTGCTGTACAGTATGGAATTTTATTTTGGATTTTATATCTGTATATACAATCGGATCGTTTGTTTGCAAAACCGATTACATTGATCTTATTTAATTATCTTGAAGATAACTCGTCCAGCTCAAACCTTTGTAGGGGTATGTGGCGGGACCATCATCATCATCTCAAGCGATGCAGGGAATTAGCTATAGCTGCCCAGCTAGCGTTATTAAATGCATTCTTTACATCTAGTCAGGGCCGGATTTAGACGGAAGGGGGCCTCGGGGCCGACAGCTTGTGCGGCCCCAAAATGTACAAAAAAGGTTGGTTTTGGTATATAATATTTATGGTGGCCCGGGGCCACGCCCCCCCCCCCTCTAAATCCGGCCCTGCATCTAGTGTAATCAATGCACAGTACCTAATACCTCTCCTATTCAAACCACGCGCTATCTTAGCCGTTTCCGTTACCGACCGAATTGCTTCGATGGTAGAACGGCCTTTACGGAACCCATACTGGTTGCTTGATAAGCCACCAGCACACTCCGTATAGTCCGTCAATCTATTCAGGATCACCCTCTCTAACAACTTACCAGTTGTGTCGAGTAGGCAAATTGGTCTGTATGCCGAAGGCTCTCCCGGGGATTTCCCAGGCTTAGGCAATAGCACCAACTTCTGCCGTTTCCAACGATCTGGGAAGTTTCCTTCGTCCAGGCAACGTTGGAGGCAGCTCCTGAACATATCTGGAGCGGCAAGAATCGCGTGCTTAAGGACCAGGTTAGGAATACAATCCGGCCCTGGTGCCTTGTTTAGCTTAAGTTTTCTTGCAACGGCGATAAGCTCATCGTTAGTCACTAGCGGTACCACGTTCATTGACTCGTATCCAGGGCCGGATTTATGGGGGGCCGGGGGCGGGCCCCCACAATTCTTATGTACCAAAACCAACCTTTTTTGTACATTTTGGGGCCCCCACATACCGTCGGCCCCGGGGCCCCCTTTCGGCTGAATCCGGCCCTGCTCGTATGTGGCGGGCCAATCCGATAAGTCATGCTTCGGGAACAAATTTTCAACGATCCTGGCTAACATCCCCGGGGATTTCTCAGGAGTTGTGCTGTTGGTCCTAGCCATCACTATCCTGTATGCACCCCCCCCCCCCCATGGAGTATTATTGGCCATCCTACACAGCTCTTCAAAACAGTCTCTCTCACTACATTTGATTTCGTAGTTCAGAGCTTTGCTCGCTGTTTGGAACACCCGGCGTCTTTCTAGTCTGTCCGCTTCGGTTCTAGCACGTCGTAACCTTCTTTTAGCTCTAAGACAGGTTCTACGAAGATCAGCTATCGTGCTCGTCCACCAGTGCACCGTTTTGCGGTTGCCGGTTGGCATAGTCCTCCTGGGCATTGTCACGTCACACGCTCGTGTTAAGACATCGGATAACCCATCACCACTAAGGCCTAGAGTCCGATTTTCCGTAGTTCGTAGCGATTCTTCCAGCAGTTCTGGGTCGAATTGCGAGGTACACCATCCTAGATCAGCTTATACTGACCCGCCTTGTGGTTCTGTTGGGAGTATAGCTGACCATAAAACGTATTTCCTTATGGTCACTAGCAGTATACCCTTCGTGAACTTTCCATTCAGGCTCCACTGTCCATCCCGCGCCGCAGAAGGCCACATCGATGCATGACTCGCCATTCGGTCTTCTAAACGTTGACGCTTGGCCCTCGTTCAGCAGGATCGTTCAGTACCGCTAGAGAGTCTAGCAGGATATGACTTCTAGCGTTAGTGAACCGAGCGGACCAATTCACTGCCCACGCGTTGAAGCCACCTGCTACAACTAATGGTTTAAGACCAGTTAGTCTCGCTACAAGAATATCTTACACCCTAGTATACTGCTCTATGCTTCATATTGTAGGACAGTAGCAGCTACAAAAGTAAACTCCGTTTACCTTTGCTATAACAAAACCCTCATCATCAGGAGATGACACTATTTCCTAGATGAGGTACCTCCCGCAAGTCCACTATTCCGGACTTATCCACAACCCAACTGCTATGTTTAGCAGGGATGCGGTACGAGTCGGACAGCAAGGCAACATCAGTCTTATTCTCGTGTACCGATTGTTGTAGCAGCGCTTGCGCGGTCTCGCAGTGGTTGAGATTTAGCGGCCTGGCAGGTGTGGCCTGGCAGGTGTGAGGCTTGTGACCTTCAGCTCCACAGGCCTGCGGTTGTTGGTTTGCGCTCACCGAGCATACCGACCAACCCCCTTTATCCAGTACCTTCTTGGCGTCAGCCACAGGTTCCTGGAATGAAGCAACCTGCGTTCCAGCATAACCTTTCCGAAACCGGATCGCGGTATCCTGGATGTCAATGCCCCACTGAACTCTCAGTGCAGCTACCAGCTCACCGGCTTCGGTAATTTCGTCCAGGCCTTGGCATTGGATTACCTCTACTGGGCATAGGGCTCTCACCTGAACCGCATCACCCAGCACCTCTTCTGCCAACTTTTTATACGCGGAACTCTTCCGCGCAGCATCCCGCTTCAGGACGAGGATCATCTCGCCCTTCTGCGTTCTGCGGATGCAGTTGACATCATCCCCAAGGCCAGTGAGCTTTTTATCGCCCCGCAAAGCCTTCAGAACGTCAGCATAGCTCTTACCATCAGCCTTGACGATAATTGCTTCGCCTCTGTCCTTCCTGCCATGACCATTGGAAGGTGTGCCCTTTCCTCTACGGGCACTCCCCTTCTTGGCCAATGGCGCCTTCGCCTCCTCTACCGCTTTTCGCTCCTTCTTCGCCTTTTTGGGATTCACAACTTCCCTCCAGGGCAGGCCTTCCTCCCGGCGAACTTCGGTAGTCCTCGTAGAAGGAGGAACTGGTTTCCGTCGTTCCTTAGGGCCGGCAACCTGCTCAACCTTCTCCCGACGGATCTTAGTAGCCTTCTTCTCGTGCAATACCGGCTTGGCGCTAGCTCCCTTCAGGTCGGTTGCCATACTGACCTTACTAAGCTTTGGAGTTGCTCCAGTAACAGCCATGCGTCTGCGGAGTTCTGCAGTCTGGCTTTCTGCCAGCTGCTTTTCTTCCGTAAGGACTCGAATCTTCGACTCGGCTTCCTTCCTGGCCTCCACCGCTTGGCTCACTGCCAACTCTTTCTCCTCGGTAAGTTGGCGGATCTTTCGTTCCGCCTCCTTACTTGCCTGCAGCAAGGACTTCCACTCCTGCTTTGCTGTACTTCCCGCCGTTGTCCGGAAAGGACATGATTACGTCCGTTACATCTGCAATCATCTCCATTTTCTGGCCTCCACTCTCCTTGTGACTGACCATCACTTCCGTGATGACCCTGGTCAGGGTAGCTCCGTCCATCTGGATCTCAATGGGCGGCTCATCCGACCTGCCACGCTCTTCTGTATCGCCTGTCCCTGGCGATCGGTGGGGCGACCTATTAAGGCCACTTCGTCTGGCGAAGGGGTCCACCCTTTCGTCAGACGCTTCTCCCTCTCCACTCGAATTTGTTTTTTTTTGGTTTGGTCGACATTTTCGTCCCACGAGTCGTGCGAGAAAATAGGTCCGCCATGCCAGAGTTCCGCAATAACGTGGTAAGGGAACGCTATACTGTGGGGGGTGAGGGGTATGAGGCCCTTTTAAATCATTTCAACAACACTAGTGCCCCTGCTGATATAAATTGCGATATTGACACTATCAGACGAGAGGTGGCGATGCTGCGTATTTATATCAATTTGATTTTGCATATACAGCAGTGACAACTGTTGTTAAGTGGCGTAAGTTGTGAGGGTTACTTTTGTACACTCTAGGTGGAGAGCAGTCATAAAGAAATTTGTAGTAAACCGCTCGAGTTTAGTATGGAGCTGTAATCAGATCTCATTTATTGTTTGGAGCTGCAAAATGCAACAAGGGTATAAAAAATCTAAAAAATATTTGTAGCTTTTCTACCTAGGTCACATATCGCTGTGATGCGTAGTTAGTGAGAACGGGTGATTTGTCCATACAAGAAAATTCATTTTACTACAAATGTTGTGGCGCCATCTCGTTCAATCAGCACCTTTGGCCCCGTCCTATTATCAGGGAATTTCCGAAGGATTTTTTTTTAAAGGAATCACTGAAGAAGTACTGTCCAAACGAATTATTTACGTTGTTTTACGGAGGAATATTCAAGGTGAGGCCCCGAATAAATTCTTGGAGGAATTTCAAAAGGGATTTCAGCAGGAATTTCAGATTGGATTATTAAAGTAATTTCCGAAAGAAAATCGGAAGGGATTTAGAAAAAAAGCTTAGGTAATTTGTGAAGGATGTTTGCTAAAGAAAATTTCTGAAAGAATTTCTTAAGAAATAATTTTTTTAAAGAATTCCTCAAAGGAATTCCAAACTAATTTTCCAACAAAATTTCTGAATAGGGTATTTGTTCCATTATTAATAACATGCTTTTATATCAATAACATTTGCAAAACATAACACAAACTTAGACGTACATTTTCATGATAGAATTAGAGGCGAAAGTATATAATTGATAGTTCCGTTAGGATACGGCAGGCATGAAGAATGTTTTTATAGAAGTCGATTTGAAAATGAGCTCCTAAAGAAATTTCTGAAGGAATTTTCAAAGAAACTCGTAAAGGCATTGCCAAAGGAATCTAAAGGATTTTCCGGAACAATTCTCTGAGTTGTTGTCTGAAAGGTTAAAATACTATTAATTAATCATTATAATGTTTTCTGAAGTTTTTTTTAAAGGAATCTCCGGATGAAATTCTGGAGGAAGAAATTTCTGAGGGAAATTCCGACGCAATTCTAAGAATTTCCTCTTTAAATGAATTTCTGAATTCATTTTCCGAAGAGTATTTCAAAGGAATACTTGGCGGAATTTCCGTTGAATTTCTTAAAGAAATTGTTGATGAAATGTCTGAAGCAATTTTCGGATGAACTTGCGAAGGGATTCCTGCAAGTATTTCCAGGAATTTCTTAAATAACTTTAAAGAATTCCTTAAATAATTTTCGAGACGACCATATAGTGATGAAGAATTAAAGAAAAAAATACATTTCTGAGGTGATCAAGCCCAGGGCTGAAAACCCTAATAAAGAAAAAAACGTTTGAAACTGAAACTGGCTTCGCTAATGCCAGCCTATAGTGACAGCGACCATGAAACTCATTGTTTGATATCCAGGTCTTGAATTGATTGTTTAGCTGCAAAAATCTATATAAGACGTTTATTTCATCCTGGAAATTGATGTACAGTACCTACAAAAAAAACAGATTGATCCACCTAGCAGTGATGGTGCCTTTCTCGTGCAAATAAAAAATAGTATTTTGGCCATAACTTCCAAGCTCATTGTTCGATCCGGCCAATTTTCAATAGGAAACAAAGGGGCAGAATACTGCGTCGAATGCAACCTTGCGAAGAAATCGATCAAGGGTAAGTACAGAAAAGTGAGCTAGACTTTTTGCTCTTTTGGTGCGCACACACACACACAGACAGCACATCAATTCGTCGAGCTGAGTTGATTGGTATATGCACTATGGGTCTCCGAGCCTTCTATAAAAAAATGTTTTTGGAGCGGACATATAGCCTTTACGTATACTTTGTATACGAGGAAGGCAAAACCTGGAAAATCAGGGAATTTCGGTTTTACAGATGAGTAGACACTCTGTTATTACCACAATGCTTTAGAACTTGCTTCAAAATCGTTGTTGAAATTATAAACATAATTTTGTGTAACTATTTGTAACTCACTACCTGTTTCCGTGACGCCGGGAAGATACCTTTTTGTGGTGTGTTACTAAATATGATTTATCATGGTCACATTGCTATAGCTATAGCTTCTGGCTGATCCAACGAATACCTTCATCAATATCCAACTCCATGGCACTAATGAGGGTGTCGCTAAGTCGCTGGCCTCTTGTTAAGTTCTATCCCTAGTTACCGTGAAGATAGGCTTGGCCAATAGTAGTAATCCCCATGCTTTTCTATTTTTGTCTTTTATTGATTTATACTAGCATTCTAGATAAGAATTTCAAAAGAAAGACATGATTATTACTAGTTTCCGTTCTACGAATTACACCGTAACAGTGATAATGTAATTTGTAGCTCACTATCTGATTATAAACTTCATAAAAAATCGCTATTTGGTCACTTTTTTCGCAAATGAAGGTCAATATTTGGTCACTTTTTAGTCATCTTTGGTCACTAAGTCACTATTTTGAACAGCATTCATCGGTACCAGCCTTGGTATTACTCATGCATTGGCGGGCCTAGAAAGCTTCCAATTAATAACTGTGGAAATGCTAATAGAACACTATATTGAAAAGCAGACCAAGTTCCAGTTGGAATGTAGACCCATAGAAGAAGAAGACTTAAAACACAAAAATTTCCACATTATATTTTTTCAACAAATGGTCGTACTAAAGTTGTGAGTCCAGATAATTTTCTGTAAAAGAATTAATTAGATCATTCTTTTGCTGTTTTACAGAAAACTTTGATCAACAGATTGTTGTTGTAATAATGAACATTTTGTGTAACAACTTTTGTAACTCACTAACCGATTCCGTGACGCTGGGTAGATACTTTCTCGTGGTGTGTTACTAAATATGAGTTACCATATGGCTAGCTTCTATCCGATCCAACGAATTCCTCAGAATCCAACTCCGTAGTACTTATGATGGCGTCGCCAAGTCTGGCTTTTTGCTTCCATCCTCTCTCTACTTACTTAGGGTGAATATTGGCGTGGCCATTACCAGTGCTTTTGTTATTTTTGCCTTTTCTTGATCTCTGATAGCACTCTAGATTAGGATTTGAAAAATAAAACACTAGTTTCCAATCTATAAATTACACCATAACAATGCTAATGCTACTTATAGCTGTAGTTAAAAACTTCATACGAAAGTCACTATTCGGTTGCCAACATCGAATGGTTTTTGTTTTCTCATGATACTTCACATTTCTTCACTTGACACTAGACACAATGTGACGATTTTTGGAATTTGAAATCTAAGCGTTTTTTTTATTTGTTTTACGATTTTTTTTATGTCGGTTAAGGGGTCTAACGCGGATTATGAGATTTACGCGCTTTATAGCCAATTTGAAAAATAAAAAACTCAGATTAATCCACCTACAGTGAGATTTTGACCCTTCCTTAGCTATAAGGAAGTAATATTTTCAGATTCTATATAGTACTAGTCGACCCGGCAGACGTTGTCCTGCGTAGTAGGCGAAAATGCGCGTTGTGAACTGCCCATGCGAAATATCCATGTGAATCTTAATTTTAGTTTTTCACGATTTAATCAACCTTGCCCTTGACTTTCGCATGAGGAAATATCATATAAACCCGTCGGAAACGATAACGAACATATCTGCTGAAGGAATGAAGAAAATCCATCCAGCCGTTTTCAAGTTATGCGGATACGAACACAGACCATTTCATTTTTATATATATAGATTTAAAACGAGATAAACCTACTCAACTTCCCACGGCGATTGAACGTGTAAAATGACAAATTAATTGCCTACCGAAAGGCGGATTTCATGGGTTGAGTGAAAACGAATGATAATACACTGTAGGGGAGAATGGTCCAAAATGCACCCCTGGGGCAAAATGGCCTCACTCATTAAATCACTCATATAATTTGTTGTAGTACATTTCGGAACGAATATTACCATTACAATTCATAATGAGTTATCCATCATTGAGCTCCAATGGAATTTTTTGCAAAATCCCTTCATATTCACTCAAATTTAACGATTTAATTTGCTATTCTTCCACCACATCCGTAAGATTGTAGTTCAATCCATTAAGAAAAAACAAACAACCATGCGTTCACCATCATTTCTCGCTTAACTTTTCAAAAGGACCTAAGTAACATTTTTTTCATGAATTAATTTGAATAGCGCAATCAATAGAAAAACATGAAAGCTTTTGATTGCAGTACTCAAATCAATTCATGAAAAAATGTTACTTAGGTCCTTTTGAAAAGTTAAGCGAGATTTTACATGCAATTGAGTCATTTTAGACCACCATTCGGGCGTTTTGCCCCAGGCCTATTTTTAAAACATTTTTTAAATGCGTTAGAAAGTCATGAAAACCTTATAGTTTTGAATAGGAGATCATTGTGAAATGTAGCTGGGTTTGTAAATGTTGGACCTATACGTTGAAATGGTTGGGTATTTTTGTTTATATGAGCGAAAACATCGAAAAAGCTTAAGGGGTGCATTTTGGACCGTTCTCCCCTACGTCAAGCTGTCTATATATCAGGCGCTCGTCGAATTGAATAGCTATTGTAACATGGTTAGTAACTATCGTAACGCTGGTAGCATCTGTACTCGTAATTTCCTGAGACCTCGATATTAATTAATTCAGAACTAACTAAATCAGTCATTGATCTGAATGAAACTCAATAGCATTCAATAATAGCATATATTTTGCCTTATGGTTGCTTAATTTTGTAAAATTAATCTTGTTTAATACTTTAAAAATGAGTGAGATTTATATGGTAGTAAATTCCAGAATTTGCACACATACACATACATACATGCATATAAGTGGTCTATTATTGTCTCAAAACATACTCATATTTGCTATCTAGCTTCCACTGAAGAAATTTTTGAAATCCCTTCAAATTTTTACGTTTTTGCTTTTCTGAGAAGATTTTTTGGTACGTGCTTCTATCTGTTCCTCAAATAAAATCAATTATTTCTTTGAAACAAATCAGAAAAATAAGCATATTTTCATATCATATCACTTGATATAATTATATTTTCAACTAGTTGACCCAGCAGACGTTGTTCTGCATAGTAGGCGTAAATGCGTGTTGTAAACTGTCTATGGAAAATTTCCATACGAATCCTAATTTTAGTTTTTCATGATTTACTCGACTTTTCTTGTTACTTTCACATGAGGAAATATCATATAAACCCGTCGGAAACGATAACCAACATACCTGCTGAAGAAATGGAGAAAATCCCTCCAGCCGTTTTCGAGTTATGCGGATACGAACACAGACCATTTCATTTTTATATATATAGATAAAAAAAAATGAATTTGCTTCAAATACCATATATTTTATTTAATAATTTAAGAGATTTATTGATAAATTATTGCGTAACACGCCTGCGTAACGCATACAAAGTGAAATTATAGACACTTCCGAAGGAAGGAAGGGTCAAAAAATAAAATAATTTGTGTTGCCTAAATCTAATGGCTTTGTTGCTAAAATCGAATGGTGTCTATATTTGTATTTGATTAAATGCCGGTTGACGCTAACACAACATGGCCCCGAAGCGCACAATTTCAGTGTGCCTGTTGATTAAAGCATTACACACAACACGTTGCTGGTAATTTAATGTTAGATACATTCAAAGGTTCGTTATAAATTATCAGTTGTTTCGATATAAAACTGACCTCCGGTTAAGAAACTCTTATTGTTTTTTCAGTTAAATAAAAATCGGAAAAAATTGACAACATTTACCGGGAAAAGGGGAAAAACAGGGAATTCAAAAATCGAGTTTCAGTGGCCCCTGTTCAAGGAAATTGCATTCGGCTTAGATTAGTCTTGTTTTTTCCTGCTCTGTTCTAGCTTAAAAATCCTACCCCAAAATTGGAAAAGTTTTTCTATTGCAATTTTTATCAAATTATTTGTAATATAGTATTAACATTTTAACTACTTTTAACAATCAATTACATTTGTGTATTGTAGGTATGAGGAAAATATGACTTTTATAGTGTTTTGCTCCGAATAAAGCAACCATTTCATCCCATATCCAGCATATTCCATACTCTTTAGCATGTCAGAAACAATCCAAAGTAAACAACGAATCCTCATTCTGAGTTCTGGAGCAAACTTCAGGGAGAAACAAAAGATCTATAGACACGCTATCGCCATCACAAACTTCTAGCCATCAGTGTCACAACATCGCACAACAAATTAAAACAGCTTTCGTTCCAACAACCGAACCTAATTACACACATTCATGTCAAATGGCTATCATGTTTCACTTTCAATTCACTTTGGCAACATTTTCATGGTAATATATTGATACGAATCCTTTTATCTTTTCGTGTGGATATACGCACCTTCATGTCTCGGGTTTCCCCTTGGGGGAGAGGTCGGATCCATATACATGTGTAGCCATACTCGAACGAACGTTTACGGTGGAGACCACCGAACTCAGACTGTATATCTTGTTTTGCGGAACGATATGTGCGATGAGGCAGCCGGCCGATTCCATGTTTAGTCCTGCTTCAGGTCCTGGTCCTGGCCTATATGTCGGAGTTTAGAGACGAGGCACGGAAAACTTATTCTCTCGGCAATATTGCTGCACCAACAACTATTAGATAATTTATATGTATGTGCGCCACTGTTAAGGATAATAGCAGCAAGCACCGATTTTCGTATAAAATTGCTAGATTGTACATGCTGTATTCTTTTTCTTAGGTGGATAGTTTAGCCGAAGTGTCGGTTGCTAATTAAATGATTGATCAGTCGGATTGTTCAAAATATTTAATAACATTTTTTATATTAGATTTCTTCATTCGCAGATCAGTAGTCAGTGTAGACAGACGTTAGCTCTCGTTCTCCGTTTTGTGAGGAATAATTATTGTTCGAGGTATATTGTTCGAAGTTAGTGCTCCACACAAAGCATTTGTTTCTACACACTGAAAAGATAAGTAGCCCCTTTTGTTCTATTCATAAGTTCGACTGAACACGTGATCAGAGGTACTCAATTTAATAAAGCATCTGAAGAGTCCTTCATCCAAAATATGGATGGAATGGACGATCCACCAGACCCTCCTGATGGAGCTTTAAATCTTAGAATAGAAGGTAAAACTTCTGATAATATCTTTCGCGAGAATGCCATCTCCAATGGCATATCGGTCGCACCACGAGTAAGGGTATACCCTGAAAGCGCTGAAGGCCCATTCACCATCTATTTCCGCAAAATCGATAAACCTTTAAATCTTCTTTTGATTTCGGCTGAATTGAACCAAAAGTTCAAATCAGTCAAGGAAATCAAGCAAATCGAACTCCGCAAAATTCGAGTAAAAATGGCCGACCGAACCGAAGCTAACGAAGCAGTTACGCTTCCACGGTTCAATGGCATTTACCGAGTGTACATTCCAGCCGAAGAAGTGGAAATTGACGGCGTTGTATATGACGAAATGATCTCTCCGAAAGAAGTGATTGAATTTGGGCAGGGTAAATTCAGAAACCCTATGCTACCGGCAATTCCAATTTTGGATTGTGAACGGCTTAAAATGCGTGAGGAGTCAGCATCTAATGCAGCTTCTTTCAAAGAATCGAATGCGATTCGAGTAACGTTTGCAGGGACAGCTTTACCAGATTATCTTTGTCTGAATGGTGCCCTGCTGAAAGTCCGTCTATACTCCCCAAAAGTAATGCTGTGCCGAAAGTGTGGTCGTTTAGGTCACACTAGTAAGTGCTGCTCTCACAAACCGCGGTGTTTGAAATGTGGAGAACATCATGAAGGAGATGCTTGCGAAAAAGTTGTTACAGAGGGACAGAAATGTCTCCTGTGCAGAAGCCAACATGATTCCATGAAGGATTGTAGGAGCTACTTAGCCAAGAAGAAGGAGCATAAAAGACACCTACTCAATCGTAGCCGGTCAACATATGAGGAGATGATCAAACAAGCTAGCCCCAACATTCTGTCTGAAAATATATTCGAATCACTTGCCCAGCATGCAATTCATGAGCATGATGGAATCAGCAGTTCGCATAGTAGTAGTAGTCCTTCGGTAAGAAAACGAAGGAAGGAAGTGGTTCGCTTGAAGATCGCTTACATCATGTCAGAGTCTCCACAAAGAATGAACAACAAAATCGTAGAAATACCGAACAAAATATTGTCAGCCAGCAGCTCCCTCAAAGATCGGGTGATCCTTTTCCGCCGCTTCCTGCCGGTAGAGACATTCCCGGATTCCGTAAAACTCAAGAGCATATTCCTGAACGTGTTGCCACCGACTCAGACCAAATTATCGCAAAAATACTCAAAATCATTGGAGAATTCTTCAAAATTGACAAGTTTTGGATCGACTTGATCGAGAAATTATCCCCGCTTCTGTCCTCTCTCTGTAAGATGTTGTTCTCCTCACCGACGCCCCTTGAATTATCCGTAAATCACTAATGGCTACTATCGAGTCAAAAAATAAAATCAGAATACTTCAGTGGAACGCACATAGTGTAATTCCAAAATTAGATCGTCTCAAAATCATGTTGTCGAGCAACAACATAGATATATTTTGCATTTCTGAAACATGGCTTGTTGAAAGTAAATATTTTCATATACCTTTTTACAATATAATTCGGAAAGACCGTGATGAACTTTACGGGGGTGTTCTGATTGGTGTACGTAACGGAATTGAGTTAAAATCAGTTAGTTTTCCTACAGCAGGAAGCGTGAAGTGTATTGGGGTTTCAGTAAAGATCAATAATCAGCTAGTAACTATTCTTTCAATGTATATTCCTCCCAACGGTCGATATACAATAAGCAATTTTCAAAAAGTTCTTTCAACAGTTGTGGAACCGTTTTTATAGTAGGTGATTTAAATGCACATGGTGTACCATGGGAAAGCCTTCGAGATGACGCAAGAGGTAATATGCTGTATGACATAATTGATGAATACCAATTGAATATACTGAATACCGGATCGTATACTAGGATAGCTAGTCCACCAAACTTATCGAGTTCCGTTGATTTGACATTATGCTCTAATTTCATGTCTTTATATTGTACCTGGAAAGTGATTGAAGACCCAAATGGCAGTGATCATTTGCCGATAATTACTGAATACAGTACGTCGGATAGAACGAATAGTAACACTGAAAATATTATCTATGATTTGACAAAACATCTCGACTGGACCAAATTCAAAAAACTATTATTATCTGATTTATCTTCTCTGGAAGAGTGTCAAACTGTAAATAATAGATATGAAAAATTTACTACCACTCTTTTTTGCTGTATGATGAAGTCTCAAACTGAACAGGTGAAGTCTGGAAATCAGGGAAAATCGCACCGTATCCGGAATCCTACATTCTGGTGGGACAGGGAATGCTCAGAAAAGCTCTTAGCAAAATCGGAGGCATTCAAAAGGTTTCGCTCAACAGGAACTAGGGAGGATTTTTTTAATTACAAAAAATGTGAAGCTATCTTCACAAAGGTAACAAAGTATAAAAAGCGCAGTTATTGGAGAAAATTTGTAGAGTCCTTGGACAAGGATGTGTCATTAACCACCCTCTGGTCAATTGCTAAAAAGATGAGAAACAGTAAACCATGTGCAGAACCCGTTACAGAATATTCAGAAGAGTGGGTAGAGCAGTTCGTATCAAAGATTTGTCCACCTTATGTTGCACCGGATATAAAGTATTTTTCCAATCATCGAGATGAGATATTTGAGAATTTGGGGAGTCCCTTTAGTTTGGACGAACTAAATATGGCGTTAGCTTCTACTACTAATACTTCGCCGGGGTTAGATAAAATTAAATCGATTGTACTTAGCAATTTACCGGAAATGGCAAAAGAAATTCTGTTAGGTATATTCAATGACTTTATCGTACAAAATGTTTGTCCAGATGATTGGAGACAAATCAAAGTAGTAAGTGTGGCGAAACCTGGTAAAAACCCGTCGTTGGCAGATTCGTATCGTCCAATTTGCCTTTTATCATGTCTTCGAAAGTTACTGGAACGAATGCTGTTGAACCGATTAGAAATATGGGCTGAAAGTGAAAATATTTTTGCTAACTCGCAATACGGATTTCGTAAAGGACGAGGGACCAGGGATTGTTTGGCACTTCTAACGTCAAATTTGCACTTAAGTATCAATAAAAAACAGGAGTGTGCAGCAGTGTTCTTGGATATTTCTGGGGCGTACGACTCTATTGTAGTAGATATTCTCATTGATAAAATGCGCAGGCTCCGATTGCCCACCATCATTGTTAATTATTTAAGCAACCTTTTGTCATTCAAAGTAATGCAATTCTACAAAAATAATACGCTATACACAACTCGATACAGCTACTTTGGGATACCACAAGGGTCATGCTTGAGCCCGTTCTTGTACAATATCTATACAAGTGATATCGACAGAGTATTACCTAATGGATGCGTATTTTATCAATTTGCAGATGACAAAGTTTTAAGTATTTCTGGAAATGACAGATATGTGATAGAACACTTCATGCAACAATCTTTAGATCGTATAGAGATCTGGGCTAATGATCACGGACTTACATTTTCCGTAACTAAAACTAAATCTATTCTTTTTACAAGAAAACGCAACTTCCCAGAACTCAACCTATATATGTACGGCGAGGAAATTCAAAATGTATTGGAACACAAATACCTAGGTGTTTGGTTCGATTATAAAATGACTTGGAACACTCAAGTTTCGTACCTTCGAAAAGTGTGCTTGAGAAGAGTAAACTTTCTTAGAAGCATAGCAGGGACATGGTGGGGAGCTAACCCCACTGACATGATAACGTTGTATAAAACTACCATATTATCTGTACTTGAATATGGATGTTTTACGTTCGGTTCAGCTTATAATACACACCTCAATAAATTGGAGAAAATTCAATACCAATGTCTAAGAATCAGCATTGGATTAATGCATTCAACACACACCAAAACGGTCGAAGTCATAGCTGGAGTTCTGCCGCTACAATTAAGGTACCATGAGCTTAATTGTAGGTTTATAACAAAATGTCTAGTTGAAAACCATCCGTTGGTGGGTATTCTTGACGAGCTATTCGAAATCAATCCATCTAGCAGATTACTATCAGCATATCGACACTGTATAAGTATAGATATCAGGAACCCACCTACAACAACTATACATTCTTTCGATGTTAACATCCACTCATTTAGACCTACTATAGATGAATCTATGTTGGTAGAACTCGAAAACATACCGTCTCAGCAAGTGAATAGGATAGCTCAACACATTTTTCAGAGAAAAGTAGAATTTGAATGCTCTGAAAATATCTATTTTACGGATGGTTCTCTGATAAATGGTTCAGCAGGGTTTGGGGTATATAACGAAAGAATCGCGTATTTCTTTCGCGTGCAAGATCCATGCTCGGTGTTTTCCGCAGAAATAACTGCTTCACCCCAGTAGATACATTATTTGTTCCGATAGTCTTAGTGCTTTAAGAGCATTACAACAAAATCGGATTCGTAGTGACTCTAATCAAACAGTTTTACTAATCAAGGAGATAATCAAATCCTTGACGACTCAAGGATTTATGATTAAACTCTTATGGATTCCCTCACATAGCAAAATATATGGTAATGATCAAGCTGACGCCTTAGCAAAGATAGGAGCTCTGAAAGGGATATTGTTTGAATGTGGGACACAAAATATAGAATATGCAGCTTCGATTCGGCAACATGTGTCTGAAAACTGGCAACAATCATGGGAAAGCTCTGAAATGGGTCGCTGGTGCTACTCAATATTTCCACGAGTTTCTAGAAACTGCTGGTTCAAAGACTTGGATATAAACAGAACATTCATTCGAAATATTTCACGATTGATGGCAAATCACTATTTACTTAAAAGTCACCTCTATCGTATAAAGTTGACAGAATCTAACATGTGCGAATGTGGAGTATCATACGAAGATTTTGACCATACATTGTGGTCATGCGCTCAGTATTCTGAGAGTAGAGAAATACTTAAAATGATATGGCGTCAATGAATAGAAGGCAGTACTCTTCAATCCGAGATGTTTTAGGGTGTAAAGACATTAAAATGATGCATCTGATTCACGTGTTCATTCAAAAAAGCAAAATACGCCTCTAATCTGCACTAAATTTCCATTATACTAAAAGGTTAAACCTACCACGGACGGAAGTCACCGACACATCGATATGATAACAGTTCATACGAGAATCCGCATCATGAAACTATTAATTTTAAATACAAATAAGGATACAAATAATACTTAAAAATGATATGGCGTCAATGAATAGAAGGCAGTACTCTTCAATCCGAGATGTTTTAGGGTGTAAAGACATTAAAATGATGCATCTGATTCACGTGTTCATTCAAAAAAGCAAAATACGCCTCTAATCTGCACTAAATTTCCATTATACTAAAAGGTTAAACCTACCACGGACGGAAGTCACCGACACATCGATATGATAACAGTTCATACGAGAATCCGCATCATGAAACTATTAATTTTAAATACAAATAAGGATCGAATCACTGCTCAGTTATGGTTAAAGACCGGAAGTGCTGATAGTTTTAAGATTTAGTGTAAATAAAAAAAAAAAAAAAAAAAAAAAAAAAAAATATTAGATTTCTTGAACAATTAGGTGGTTGACTGGCAAGCGTGTCTGCCTTTCGCCTTAGTGGACTTGGGATCGATCCCTGTTGGCTTTTTTTGCTCGGTTAGGAAGAAAAGGTGTAGGTACCGGCCCGGCCCATATGTTGCTGGGTACAATATGTAGAGTTCAGGTGTCGGAGTTGTTTTCCTGACGTCGATAGCTGTCATCACCCGCGAGGTAATAGGTCGACATAAAATATTTTTAGGGGAGAATGATCTAAAATGCACCCATGGGACAAAATGGCTCATTATAGAATCGTTTGTACTACATTTTTGAGCAAATAATTCCATTTTAATTCAACATTAGTTTTCCTGCAATTAAGATTGAGAAAAGCCTGACTGTTCAATGAAATTTAACGACTTATCGTTTATATCGCCGTTTATTTTTCAATAAGTAAGTGCAACACATTTCAAATGCATTTTGAAGTCACGAAAATGATTGTAATTATACTTGTGTCTGCACGGTAAAATAATTTCAAATTTCATTTTCCATTGTATAAATAATCGAAAAAGCTTTAGGGAGGTCATACTTCGCCTTGCTCAACATGCTCTATAAAATAATCCAAAAATAAGACTCATTTATTCGCTTATTTCCTTGTTCTAGATGAGAACAAAGTGAGGGCGAGAGAGAGTGAAAGTGAGAGAGATGAAAAGTTCAACCTCGAATTAGTTTTTTTTGCAAATGTTCAATTTTTAAAGTAAGCTTTTTATTCGTAAAATGATTGATATCCTACCAAGCCTACTTTAAAATCTCTTATGCGTATTAATAAATTTTACCGCAATAGCATTTAACCTTTTTTTGTCCTATCGAAACATGAACATAATAACATTATTCTTATAAATCTCAACCATTTTTCCAAATCATGCCCAGTTTACACATCTCTGGCAATTTACCATGCAGTAGATTTATTATATTGTTGTTGTTTGTCATACGCACAGGTTCCCTTTTGTCTTGTGTAACCTAATGCTTATAAATAACCGCATCATCAACCAACCCAACTTGATACGGCATACACCTACATAATACACAGAAAGTATCTCCTTCAATGTCCTAAGCTCAGGTTATTCAAGAGCGATCAATATGCCTTTTTTATTTTTTCTCTCGGGTTGACCACCATCATCAGGCCGAACATCAAAAACCATTCACTTGTCCGTTGCTTGTCTGTTGTCGGTCCGTTTGGAAGTGGAAAATTGCGATGGGTCGGTTTATGGCTTCCAAGCAGTGCGGGTGACGATCCCCCAGTTTTACCTTGAGCCATCTGATGATAGGCATGAAGGACAACACCGACCGCTCGCTTTCCCGTATCACATATTACAGCAAAAGGGCAATCGGAGGCTTATATAAATTGGATAGCCGACCGTAATACGTGACGTGACACAGTCGGCGCGAGATACAGCCAGGCAGGCAACAAGCAGTCAGCCGTCCTTCCGCCATGTGTTATCATTTATGAGATATGTATTTCGATAATAAGCGTAACAAGTGTCCTATGGCAGAATTGATAAGGTGAACTCGAAACCCATGGCCTGGCCTGGGTTTCGCATTTTTTCCGCCGCTCTGCACCGTCACCTTTTCGATTCGATGTATTTCAGACATGATTCTTGGTATTCAGGCTATAATAAGGGGGAATTCCCGTTGGCACCGTATGGTTTCACTGCATTAGGGCAAACGGATTGATTTTTATATGGTAATCTTTTTGGATTTATTATATTATTTGGTAAAATTGTTACACACTTTCTTGTAATTTTACATTTCAAAGCTCTAATAAAGGCCTTCTGGTGAATCAAAGTAATTTTGGTATCATCCATTCTGTACTAGATTTAGATATTTTTCCAGAAAAGCATAATAATTTATATGTATTTCAATTTCAACCTGAAATCAAACAAATTTATCGTTATTTGAATCAGAATGAAGCATATTCCTCGATCTAAACCAGAACATCTCTTTAAGAGCTATTGGTTTTCTATCTCTGAAGGCATAAATCTAAAAGTAGCTGGCGTTGAAGAAAGGTCCTTTCTTGTCCAGGACATGGAATTGAAACTTGGTGAAAGAATTCCATTATATATATTTACCAAATTATATTGAAACTATATGATTATATACCATAAAAAAGATGCTGGGTCATTAGGCCGAAGGTCATTAGGCCGAAGGCCATTAGGCCGAACGGTCATTAGGCCGAATGATAACTGGGGAGTGAGAAGTGAGTATTGCGCAATGAGGAAGAAGTAGAAAAAAAGAAGGAAAAAGGAGGAAGGAGTAAGAAGGAACATGGAAGAAGCAAGAAGCAAGAAGCAAGAAGCAAGAAGCAAGAAGCAAGAAGCAAGAAGCAAGAAGGAAGAAAAAGGAAGGAAGAAGGAAGAAGGAAGAAGGAAGAAGGAAGAAGGAAGAAGGAAGAAGGAAGAAGGAAGAAGGAAGAAGGAAGAAGGGAGAAGTAAAAAGAAAGAAGAGAGAAGAAAGAAGAAAGAAAGAAGAAGGAAGAAGGAAGAAGAAAGAAGAAAGAAGGAAGAAGGAAGAAGGAAGAAGAAAGAAGCAAGAAGGAAGAAGCAAGAAGGAAGAAGGAAGAAGGAAGAAGGAAGAAGCAAGAAGCAAGAAGCAAGAAGCAAGAAGCAAGAAGCAAGAAGGAAGAAGGAAGAAGGAAGAAGGAAGAAGGAAGAAGAAAGAAGCAATAAGGATGAAGGAAGAAGGAAAAAGTATGAATGAAGAAGGAAGAAGAAAGAGGGAAGAAGGAAGAAGGAAGAGGGAAGAAGGAAGAAGGAAGACGGAAGAAGGAAGAAGGAAGAAGGAAAAAGGAGAAGGAAGTAGAAAGAAGAAAGAAGGAAGAAGGAAGAAGGAAGAAGAAAGAAGGAAGAAGGAAGAAGGAAGAAGGAAGAAGGAAGAAGGAAGAAGGAAGAAGGAAGAAGGAAGAAGGAAGAAGGAAGAAGGAAGAAGGAAGAAGGAAGAAGGAAGAAGGAAGAAGGAAGAAGTAAGAAGGAAAAAGAAGAAGAAAGAAGAAAGAAGAAAGAAGAGAGAAGAGAGAAGAAAGAAGAAAGAAGGAAGAAGGAAGAAGGAAGAAGGAAGAAGGAAGAAAGAAGAAGGAAGAAAGAAGAAGGAAAAAGTAAGAATGAAGAAGGAAGAAGGAAGAAGGAAGAAGAAAGAAGGAAGAAGGAAGAAGAAAGAAGGATTAAGGACGAAGGAAGACGGAAGAAGGAAGAAGGAAGAAGGAAGAAGAAAGAAGGAAGAAGAATGAAGGAAGAAGAGAGAAGAAAGAAGAAAGAAGGAAGAAGGAAGAAGGAAGGAAGGAGGAAGAAAGAAGAAGGAAGAAGGAAGGAGGAAGAAGGAAGAAAGAAGAAGGAAGAAGGAAGAAGGAAGAAGGAAGAAGGAAGAAGCAAGAAGAATGAAGAAAGAAGGAAGAAGAAAGAAGGAAAAAAGAAGAAGGAAGAAGGAAAAAGGAAGAAGGAAGAAGGAAGGAAGAAGAAAGAAGAAAGAAAAAGGAAGATTCAAGATGGGAGAAGGAAGAAGGGGTGAGGTGAAGAAAGAACTTCTCATTTTTCACTTCTTGCTTCTTTTTGCTAATTCGGCCTAATGGCCATTCGGCCTAATGACCGTTCGGCCTAATGTCCATTCGGCCTAATGACCTTCGGCCAAATGGCCTGACACCCATAAAAAAACCATCAGGGCATCCGATTGTAGCGATTTGGATAGGAAGAGTGGAATCGCCAACTTCCTATTGTTAACATCTCGTGGATAAAAGGCGGGCTCTTCTTCCCATCTATTGGGTCAATCTGGGAAACGAGGGCTAGATTATAATATTGTACGTACGAACTTTCTTCTGGAAGGAGATTCTCTATTCATCCCGTGGATTCGCATAAGTGTCTCTGCTTATGGAACCACCGCACCCATTTTCGGCCCTTCATACAGGAGTCTGATGAAATACAAACAGTAGTATGATCATGATCAAATCGTTTGTCAGATATGGCCAGTGTTATCGGCAGGTGTCTTGCTACAATAGATGGTAGTATCATCATCATCATCATTATAGTTAGTTTCTGTCGATATCTAGTGATGTACAAAAAATCCAGCCATTTCGTTATTAACGTTGCGGACGGGAATAGGGGGTGCTGCCCAAATGGTAATAAAGACAAAAAAAAACTATTGGAACCAGGTACACAGATAAAAATATGTTGTGATTTTAAATGTATTTTCATGCATATATTTGAAGCATGTAATAAACGCAGGGGCCCTCCTTAGCCGTGCGGTAAGACGCGAGGCTACAAAGCAAGACCATGCTGAGGGTGGCTGGGTTCGATTCCCGGTGCCGGTCTAGACAATTTTCGGATTGGAAATTGTCTCGACTTCCCTGGGCATAAAAGTATCATCGTGCCAGCCTCTTGATATACGGATGCACAAATGGTAACCTGGCTTAGAAAACCTCGCAGCTAATAACTGTGGAAGTGCTTAATGAACACTAAGCTGCGAGGCGGCTCTATCCCAGTGTGGGGATGTAATGCCAATAAGAAGAAGAAGAAGAATAAACGCAATATTCATTGGATCTTACTGTTCTGTTAAATCAAAATAAACTTTCTAGTAAAATTCAGTCAGATTGAATTGAATGTTGAATATTAATTCGTCGTTGAAATTTTTAAACTATTTGCTGTGAAGTGGTGATGCCAAGCAACATGCCAGCTACTCTTTGGAAAGTTTCTGAGACCATGGAAATCTCCGAAAAATAGGAGCTAATAGCATTTCGTTGCAGCTTGTGGATTCCCAAAGATGCTTTTGAAAGCGACACAAGTTTTGTCTGGAGACTGTTGTCGACCGTAGTAGAGTGTGGACAATTTTGTTCAACGCCAGGGAGACAACTCAACAATCTCTGGTCATTTGTTGCTAACATTAAATTAATGAACAGTGTTTAGTCCTAAATCAGCATAAAGATTAAGGAATGAGCGGTATAGATAATAAAGTAAGATGCCACAGAAACATCAGGATTGGTAACAATAGGATAAATAAAGAATCACCCACCCGAAACACCTGGTCAATGTGCAAAGTCTCAAGAACTGAAAATAGATTGAGAAAAAATGAGTATTAAGAAAGAAAACGAAGCTTTGTGGAATAGATAAAAGCTAAAATATTGACAAATGCGCAACGTAATATAGTGCTGATAACAAATTCTAACCTTTACCGTCATCATTTTTATTCACCCATTTGATTCTTTTATTTGTTTAAGGTCAACTTCGATTTGTAAAATACATAGTTAGAGGCTTCATAAAATATGGGTTGTTCAAGAAAGTCGACATTGAATATGTCATAGAATTGACTGAGATGACACGAGACGAAAACTTTTGATGGGAAAGTTCATTTAAAAGAACTTCTAAAATAAAATATTATCATATACGTTTTTTTTTATTTTAAATTTTCATTTTCAACTAGGATATCGGGAATTTTTCAATAAAATATCGAGAAAAATGCGGGAATTTTTTAAAGGGAATTGAGTGTTCACCCTGCTTATACTCTGAATGTAGGCAATTAACTTTGATTGCACTGTCATTGAATAGTTTAGATCCTTCCTTGATCCATCTGCGCATCACATCAACTTGCAGCTGTCGTATCATTATCAAGGTTCATTTTAACTTATAGTTATTGTCGATTTGTGGCCAATTTCTGGTCGATTTCAACAGGCCACAACTATTCTAAATACAGTTGATTTGTTCTTATCACTTTATACACCGTTTGATTTCTGCGCATCTACTATATGACATGGTGATGAAAAAAATCATAAACATATTTGATTTTGAACACAAAAAAGTTATGATATTTGATACTGAGAACGATCGCGTGGTCGGCCGAAATATTGTGTTCTGCATTGCGCGGCCGGTAATAAAAATCAGTTCAGTGCGTGATTTCTCTTGTTTCGGACAGCAGAACGATCGCGTGGTCGGCCGAAATATTGTGTTCTGCATTGCGCGAGGTAAACACGGTCTTCGAATAGCAAAAACCACCTACTAATATTCCTTCCCTCTTCCTAACTGACTACAAGGACGTGGCCGGCGCCGTTATTGATCATTTGAATATTAGAGTCACTGAAACTTGCACACTGAGAATGCTTGAACAATCCCAGTCAAACATTCAGTTGATTCTTTGTGCAATTTCACTGATTCTGGTCAATCACGGAGTAGCAACCATAGATATGTGTAGTTAGTCAAAGCTATGCTAGCTAAGCTAAGCTAAAAAGTTATGATATTTGATACTGTTATGATATTTGATCTTCTCATATCATCTTTTCAGGATTCAAATATTATTTTGTTTACTTTACATCTATTTGAAACTATATTATTATATAAAAAAAAAACATCAGGGCACCCGTTCTTAGAAGCCATTATCTATCAAATGTCGTAACAAGATTTTATCGTAATATGATTTAAAAAATGTTAAACACTGAATTGCCTATGCAATAGTATGCAATAAAAATGGACGTAACAAAGTCTCCCAGCCATAAATATCACAACGCTGATATTTATTATAAGGTAGGGTGATCCAATCAGGGTTTTAACCATTTTGAAATCAATCGAAATTACCGTTTCTATGACAAGTCGAGTCAAGTACGAGACACTAAAAACGGCCTCACAGTTGAGGTCGAAATACGTATCTGCAATGATATCAAAACGTAGTGGAATTAAATGGAAAGTGCTAAACTCGTATCAGACGGTTGAATACATTCCACTAAAAAGAGCTTAAAATATTTTTTTTCAGGAAATGTGCCTAAAACAGTATGAATGGCATATTTAGGACACTGGAAGTGATAAAATTCATATAAAATTTCGTACATATTGTTTAAGTAGCAAAATGAAGCGATTTTAAAACGTCTTGCGTTGCGTTGCGTTGCGTTGCGTTGTAACGGAGTATTTCGTAGATTGCATACTGATAGTTGTCATGTATATTCTTTACCTTTCTTACCCCAATTGCTTATGGATTTCCATTTGGGATTCAATGGAAATCAATTGAAATCCAAAATGATAAAACATGAAAGCTATCATTGCCGGCCACGCCATCTTCTCCGTTACTAGGAAAGGGAAGGAAATGATGATATGACATCTACTTAACGAGAAGCCAGCGACTCACCGACGCCCTCATAGATGTCAAGGAATTGGATGGTGGGTAGGGTATGTGGTTTAGGAGTATCATTATAAGCAAATTATAGAAAATTTGTGGAAATACGTTGGGAGTGACTTTGCTATGAAATTTATGTCACTCCATTATCCTTGCCGATGATTTTCCTCGGATGGGGCGAAGGTATTAGCCTTGCCCTGGCTAATAGCCTAAATTTAAGCGCCTTTGCTCGCTCTCTAAAACGAAAAAAGAGCAAAAAGAAATTAAATTCCCCTTCCCCCCTGATATGATAATGATTTTGATCAACAAATGAATTCTAAGTGGATGAATAAATGATCAAACGGCTGCAAACAAGCCTCTATTGTCGTAGCAGAAGCAAACCCGCCTCAATACGACAGGCAGAAGCACATGTTTGTGGTTCAAACGATTAAAAATAATTGTAGTGAGTTTCATTAGGACTTATCAGTACGTTACATAGTAATGTGGATCAAATAGCTTAAAATGTTGTAAACAGATGGAAAATTCAAATTTGTTTTTATTCACGATACAAAAGCACTACTACGGTTTGCAGTGCTAAAATCATACGAAGTGTACGTAAGTGTCGTAAGCCATTAATGGACCTTCAAACAATGTAAACAATGCTTCATAAAATTCAACTTATCAGGGAAATGTATAAACTCGGTCGATGAGGTTTGCTTTCTGGTATCTAAAATAACGTCAAAGAAAAAATGATACCTAGTTCAAAAGATACAGCACAGTAGGTAGTGAATAAGTTTTGGAATAATCGTCGTTCCTGTCTGCTTCCATAAAATGAATTCAACATAAACATCCAGATGAGGAAACACATTTTTGTATGATGATTATATGTTAAAAACTGTGTATGGCACAACCATCAATTAAAAAAGGAACGGACTTACCAAAGCTGTGATGCATACTCTTAGCAAAAACTTTTGTTAATCAAAACTCAATCATCCCGCTCCTTTTTTCTTTCGAAGGGATTCGTCATTCCTAACTGTTGCGGTATGTGGCGGGGCGGGACCAACATCATCATCATCAGCTGCCATTATCTATTGCATTCAGATATCCAAAAAACAACGAAATCCGCGACGAATTGAATAATTGCGACACCGGTTGATGAACCTTTTATTCCGGCAATTGTATATAGCAGGAACCAACGACGTCTTTATTAGTTGAATTGGGTCTTTTCCGGTGACATAAAATGTTACAGTTTGCACTACTCCACTATTTATACATAGGTAAAACCTCTTAAAACTTAAATTTTCGTTAAAATTACTTTTTTTCTTTTTAATGACACGTCTGCTCACGGCCACAGCATGCTACGCTCTTTTCGAAGCGATTTTAAAACGTCTTGAATTTGCACAATTTCAAAAAGCTCGTAAAGAACGCATTCCATGACACAGGAGTAAGATCAATTTATCAAAAGAAAGCCATTTTTAACTGCAATCGATTGACATCAATGTACAATTGAGAAACAATTTTAAATAGTTTCAAAAAACAAATTTGCTTTTCTGTCGGTTTCCTTCCATATTATCCAACTCCATAGTACTTTTGAAGGTGTTGCCAAGTCGCGGGCGTCTCGTTAAATAAGCACTACATCAACCTTTTCTTTCGTTTTCATTGTTACTGTGGACACGCTAATAGAGCGGTAAGTTAAAAACAGGCTAATTTTCAGTTGTAATTTAGAGTCATTAAAGAAGACAATTTGATATATTTAGAAAAGAATCGAAATGAAGATTTGGAGATGTTTACCTTCAATGTGAAACTCTAATGGCCCTTGGATATTAGTTTATTAGGAGAACGGAAAGAAAATGCTAAAATAAAATGTCGAAAAATCAAAATGGTACCTTGAAATTAGTTATAATACTTAAGACCAATGATTCCATAAAAGAAAACTATAAAAAAAAATTCCGAGATATTTGGGAAAATAATTAACGTATCCGGAGAATCTGAAATCCCGGTGAATGCTTTCCCCGAACGGAACCTCTAATTAGCAGCGACTGCTTTTGAATCAGAAGCTGATTCTAGATTCATTGTCATAGTAGCCTAAATAAATCTGACGGTATCCTAAATAAAACTTCCACACCACACAGCTTTATTTTGAGCAGATTTGAACTACGAAAAATATACAGGGCATTGTCCCCGGTTGTGGGCCACCCTGCACAACTTTTGACACTCGACAGACACAGCAAATATGAGTAATGTCAAAATTGAAGCACACATAGGACTCAGAGCCAGTGTCGAAGCGTGCAGAGTGCACACGCATATGGTTTCTTGCTGCAAGCAGACATAGAAAAAAATCGAGAAAATGTTTTTTTTGTTTCTAAATTTTGTCATTTTTCGAGTGCGTTGAATCGAAACAATCGACAAAAAAGATGAGTGTTATTTTTTGTCATTTAGTACATTAATAATGTACTTTTTGTGATGTGATATCAAATTCCAGTGAAATGTTTGTGTCGAGTAAAGTTGTTAAACAAAAGAAAAGTCTCAACTATTCTCGGTAGTAGGTCACGCAAAGTACCTAAATGTAGGCCGCTGCAAACTCCATCCATTGCAATGGTCGCGTTTGTCCCGTACATTTAAAGTGCGCTGGCATGAAAATCAGCTATTTCATATACAAGTTCATTTTTTTCCTTTTTTTTTTCATTGAAAGCCATTTTTTTTTAAATTTTTTGTCACTGGCTTCTAAAACGTTTTTTTTATCGATTCATTGGCATCAAATTTCTTCATTTCTATCAGTTTTAAAAGGTGGACAATAACCGGTTACACTTTTTTGATTTTGATTATTTTGATCAACATTTCATATATTCTTGATCTAATTTTAAGTTTGTATAATTGAGTTACAAATAAGTTACTTCGGAGAAAAGATAGCTCTAGCTTTCTATTGGTCTTCATATCACTGCATAATATTGACTTGAAAAAAAGTTATGACCGAAAAACGAAACTAGGCCCACAATCGGAGAATATATAATAAATAATAGTTTATAATAAATAATAATATATAATAAATAATAATATATAATAAATAATAATATATAATAAATAATAATATATAATAAATAATAATATATATGAGATGTCAAAAACACGTCTGTTCATGAACCTATTACGATCACAGCTTGAGTAGCCTTATTGTTGTCCATTTCTTGATTTCCCGAGTAACATTTCTAATCTTTTACATCATCTGCTTAAAAATTTCCAAAATTAACGGCAGTTGGGTGGATCGAGGTTCTATTGGAATAACTTAATTAATTCCAGATAGTAAGTGACTCGAGCTTTAGAACAGCGCGCGTGCTTTAGAATTTAAAGCGCTATTTGAATCCTCAACATTCCTCAACATTATTTCCAGTGATAAATGTAACTCGCTCTCCGTGTATGCTGCCCATAAATTAATAATTGTTCCATCTAAATAAGAAATCAAGTAACCATGGAACTGTTATGCATTTATTGGCAGTATACGTATTCATTAATTGGTCACTATTTTTACCAGCGTGACGAAAAGTCACCGTTTAGGTGACTTTGATTGCTACCAGCCCAGGCATTGGAATCGAATAGAAACTCAAGCATTAATCAAAGTTTCAAACTTTTAACAATGCTTGATGAATATTGCGATAAATTTTTAATTGGACTAGTTTTCGTGATTCCTATGTGATTCCACATGAGCAGATACATATGAACAGCAGTTTGTCATCATTGTCTCAACTCAAATTTGATCGAAAAAAAATGAATGCATGATAATGATCTATCCAGAAGTCGTAGGTAGTACCGCCAGATACGCAAAACTAAGCACCACGCATTGCTTGCAACTTTTAATTTGATCCCCAATCAATGTAACATCCCTACGAAAAAACAGCATCAGAACAAACAAATCACACATGAGCAATATACCCAACAGCGGGAAAAAAGTTGTCACATTAGTTTGCCACCGAGGTGAGAGATAGAACAAACCTGGGGCAGAACAACACATTTTTGGTCCTGAAGCAATCGTGTCGTCAAGAAGCACAGTGGCCGGACCAATTAATTTGCAATACAATTGCGAAAGAAAATATGTAGTTTATTTTTTTTCGGAAAATGTTCTGAAAATGCTGGGAATGATGCTTTTATGTATATATAACTTATGTATTTTAATCTTATTTATAACCTATGGTTTGGACCAATTTTCAATCTGAGATTCACCACCGTGTGATGTTTTCATGCGTCGACACCACGTCCTGAATGTGGAGCAGTTTGTCGGTCGCCGTAGGTAATAGAAAACTCTCGAGGGTCTTCCCTGCTTCAACCAAGCCCACACCTCATGGCAAACCAGCATTCGATCAGAACAGGCTCTCGAGCCGGATAAAAAAATAACACAAATAAACACAGCCCGCCCCAACAGTGGTGAGAAAAAGAAGCACTTTTGATTTGATTCATCCTACCAACCATCATCCGTAGGTATAGGTAGGATCAGGATTGTCGCATTCACATCATCCAACCGAGCGAGAGCCTTGATAATGATGCCTGGCTTGCTTGCCATGCCATGATGATGACGATGATGAAGCAAACCGGAACCGGAGGAGGTCCAGATAATCTGGTTTCCTAGTCAGTCACACCGTGCTTGCTCCTGTGGATGCTGCCGTGCGGCGAGCGACAACGTCGCATAGGTGGTATGTGCCGTCTTTGTCGCCCCCACCCAACTCTCGAGCGGCATAATGTAAACAAGATTGAGCGCATTTATTCTGGCAACAACAATAGCAATATGGCAATCACAAGAGGATGGATATTGGGACAATTTTAGAGGATAAGAACCATATTGATGGCAAAAATGAATGAGCAATGACATTTTTAATCTTTACTTGCTTTCGAGATGAGGTTTTTCTGTGTAGCACCCTGTGTCGGGCTTGGGATGCCAGACGCAATTTTTAGAAGCCTGTGCTTGCCCACGGGTCAATTTTCAGAATTAAGTTCGTCCATTAGGTTTTCTTTATCTTGTAAAAATAGTGCGATTTCGTTTCGAAGAGAATAAAATCTCTAAAGCCTGGTTCTACGGTTTATTCAACGAACTACGCAATAATACAGCAGATCTCCGTATTCTGCTTCCATTTCCGTCAACATCATTTAGAATTGGTGATTGTGGATTCCTCGAGTTGATAAAGTTAATTAACTTAATGACGAGCGTCAGTACTTCGGGAATATTAATTGTTTTCACCCATAGATTCTCATGGTGAATAATGAAATGTGCGGGGAAGTATAACCATACCACTGTGATTGCTTTTCTTTTCTTAGAAGTGTCACAATGCCAGTGTTCTTTCGCCAGTGCCGGCTCCATCAGTTGTAAGGCCACTTAAGTTTTTTGAGGAGTGTCCAAGCCCCTTCATACAGGTCGTAACAGTTCCTCCCAGGTCTTTTCTGGTAGTTGTTCCATTCGTTGGAATCAAAGTTGCTGATTCCTCTGTGATTTAAATATGATCATCAACTCCCCTTTTGAAGAGAGCTACCTGCATTGTGTTTTAAACATCAGAATTGTAATTTATTTCGAGTGAGCAGAATTTGAACCATGCGGCTTTTCCACGTAACATAGTTTTCAAATCTTCTGCAAGAAGTTTTACTCACCGTGTTCCGAGGCAAACTAATGCTACTGAAGGAGAATTTTTCCTTAGGGCACACGATGCCGACAATAGCCGATGTGCATTCTTTAACAAGTTCTTCGTCCTAGAACAGTTTCATTTGTTTTTCCAGAATCTCACTAACTCCCCTCATTAGCCGTGTGGTAAGACGCGCGGCTACAAAGCAAGACCATGCTGAGGGTGGCTGGGTTCGATTCTCGGTGCCGGTCTAGGCAATTTTCGGATTGGAAATTGTCTCGACTTCCCTGGGCATAAAAGTATCATCGTGTTAGCCTCATGATATACGAATGCAAAAATGGTAACCTGGCTTAGAAACCTTGCAGTTAATAACTGTGGAAAAGCTTAATGAACACTAAGCTGCGAGGCGGCTCTGTCCCAGTTTGGGGATGTAATGCCAATAAGAAGAAGAAGAAGAATCTCACTAACAGCAAAACTGGCCCGTACTGCATTTTCCGGCTTCATGTTTGTCACAGTGAAGGAAGTTTGTTGCTTCGTTAATCCACTGTTCCACCAAAAATTTGAATCAATAATGGAAATTCCACAACAATAAACACTTAGTGGTGGAATTCAATGGGATTGTACAAACTCGTCTTATGACAAGTGAAGACATTCCACTAAAAAGCTCAAAATAATTTTCTTAACGATAAACATTTGTTATCTTCCTATTTCAGTGTAAATATCGTATTTCGTAGGATGTTTGTTTTCGTAATGTCGTTTCAGATCATATTCCTTCAACACAGCAATACTTTCCAAGAAAATTGAGCAAACCGACTTTCCTGTGTTCAACGTAAAAACACGGTGTTCCACATTAACCTTTCGTTTTATTGAGTCATTGAAAGAATTATTGGAACACATAAAATAAAAGGCTCGATTACCAGATTTATTTTTTAAAACCAGTGATATCCTACAGTATTTATGAATAAATCATAAAAAGAAGCTCCTCGAGCTACAAAGATAGGCTTGTGGGTTGGTTATGAAGTTTTTTTTTTATCACAGTGCTCGGGCCGCATCCGGCCCACGGGCCGTACGTGTTGGGCAGCCCTGGGATAAATGATACCGGTAACGCTGATTTCGGACTAGCGCACATATTTATTTCTATGTTAGTTCTGTTTGAATTTTATCACAGAGTTTTTTTTTGTCATATTTTAGTTAACAATTTCGTGCGTCAGTCAATCAGTTTGATGATTACCAACAGTAGGGTGCCAATAAAAATTAAATTTTCGAATTTCAAAAAACGACGTTGCTCACAAGTTTCATTACCCCAAAATATGACCCCATGCAAAATTTGAGCTCAATCGGACATGATTTAGGGGTGCCAAACATTCATCAAAGTTTTGACATTTTACCCATGAAAATTTTCCCAAGGGGACCAAAGGAAAAGTCGAAAACGAATTTTTGTTTTTGATGCCAAATGACTTAAAAATGCACGAAACGTCGAAATCTGACGTCATTTAAAAAAAAATGAAAATAAATCGATTTTTTCGCTTAGAACATTTTTAGAACACATTCAGATGATTCATTCATTTATTTAGTTAACATCTAAACAGATAACACTGAATCAACAATTTGACGCCACAATGCACGGTTCGAGGCCGCATCTCTCCATCCTCGGATACGCCCCACGCTCGCCAAGTCGTTCTGCACCTGGTCTGCCCATCTCGCTCGCTGCGCTCCACGCCGTCTCGTACCTGCCGGATCGGAAGCGAACAACATCTTTGCAGGGTTGCTGTCCGGCATTCTTGCAACATGTCCTGCCCATCGTACCCTTCCGGCTTTAGCTACCTTCTGGATACTGGGTTCGCCGTAGAGTTGGGCGAGCTCATGGTTCATTCTTCGCCGCCACACACCGTCTTCTTGCACACCGCCAAAGATTGTCCTAAGCACCCGTCTCTCGAATACTCCGAGTGCTTGCAAGTCCTCCTCGAGCATTGTCCATGTTTCATGTCCGTAGAGGACTACCGGTCTTATTAACGTCTTGTACATGACACATTTGGTGCGGTGGCGAATCTTTTTCGACCGCAGTTTCTTCTGGAGCCCGTAGTAGGCCCGACTTCCACAGATGATGCGCCTTCGTATTTCACGACTAACGTTGTTGTCAGCCGTTAGCAAGCCGTTAACATTCAGATGATGAAATTTATTTTTCATCGAATTTTACACCGGGCGATACGCAAATGTTTTCGTAACCAAAAATATCCCCTATGCAAAATTTGAGCTAAATCGGACATGATTTAGGGGTGCTCAAAATTAATCAAAACTTTTTTTCTCACAAGGGGGAAATTTTTTTTTTGTTTTTTGATGCCAAAGGACTCAAAATGCATGAAACTTTGAGAATTAATTTTTTGAAAAAAAAATCGACTGTTTTGGGATTTCGAAAAAAATTCTAATGGCGAAAACAATTTTTCATCGAATTTGAAAACCGGACGTCACGCAAACATTTCCTAACCCCTAAAAACCCTCCATCGGGTGCTCAAAATCTTGCTATCAAAATTTTGAATTTTTTGTAACTTGATCTTTACACGTTGTGTTTTGAATTCATGCGGTACCGCGTAATAATAAACGTGTAAACATAAACCTCAGTGTAATAAACATTGCCTAGCAATCTTTTTTTGCCTTTATTAGGGAGATAGCAATCTGATAATTTTCTCCGTAAATCTGATCTCAAAAGTTTTCAAAGTTACAAAAAATTCAAAATTTTGAGCACCCCTAAATCATGTCCGATGGATCTAAAATTTTGCATAGGGGCATATTTTGGGCTAAGGAAATGTTTGCGTGACGTCCGGTTTTTTAATTCGATGAAAAATTGTTTTCGCCATAAGAAATATTTTCGAAGTCCCAAAACAATCGATTTTTTCCAAAAAATTAATTCTCAAAGTTTGATGCATTTTAAGTTTCATCATTTTGTGAGAAAAAAAAAGTTTTGATTAAATTTGAGGACCCCTAAATCATTTCCGATTTAGCTAATATTTTCCATAGGTGGATTTCTTAGTCCTAAAAATGTTCTAATCGAAAAAATCGATTTCTTTAAAAAAAATGTTTAAATCATATCAGATCTCGACGTTTAGCTTGAGCTTGAGCTTAATTGACTGCTCGTAGTTGCTACTCCATTATGACCAGATCAGCTGTTCTTGCACAGGGAACCAACAGATGTTTGCTTGGGACTAGCACACATCTTCAATGTACAAGTACTGGTGATCTCATTTGTAAGGTCATACTGGCGCCTGCCACGTCAGAATGCAAGTCAATGTAGGGAAGGGGAGGAAATGATGATGCAATCACTCGCCCACTGCAAGCCGAATATACCTCTGCACTTGCCACGACTTCATGCGGAATTTGTTGGAATTTCTGGGTTAGGTTGGAGAGGCAGAGGTCCGTCTTGGTTAACGAGCTGCCAATGTGATAGATAGGAGAAGGTAACTGATGGAGTTTCTAATTGGATGTAGGAAACGAGCTCTATAGTTCATTTCCAATTCTAGCAGATTACTGTTAGAATACTCAAGTTGAAGGTATAGGTATAGTAATGGAAACGGTATGAAAGTCCATTTCCAGTTCTAGCGATTGCTAGAACATGAGGAATAAAGAGAAAGATACAAAGTAGGAGAGTGGAACGGACCTGGGATTGAACCCACGACCTCCTGCGTATGAGGCAGAAGCAGTAGCCATATGACTACCAAGCCCGCTAAATCATATCAGATCTCGACGTTTGCATTAAAAACAAAAATTCGATTTTCGACTTTTCCTTTGGTCCCTCCTTGGAACAATTTTCATGGGTAAAAATTTCAAAACTTTAATGCATTTTAGGCAATCATGTCCGATTGAGCTCAAATTTTGCATGGGGTCATATTTTGGGGTAATGAAACTTGAGAGCAATGTCGTTTTTTGGAATTTGAAAATGTCATTTTCATTGGCACCCTATTGAACAGGGTGAGACGAAGTGACATCGTGTGAAACGTTCGACGTAATGGGAAATGCACTTTTCAAACCTACTAACACTTGTATCAGAAATTTTGATATTATGATACTACGCGATATTCAATACAAGAAGTGTTACTTGGAGGTGGCAACAGTACCACCTGTTGTCAACATAGACTGCATTTAGGTATTGATTGTCAGCTCCAAGAAACTCTAAACTAAACATTACATTCAAATTTTGCACAAATTTTACATTTCAAATCGTCAGATAACCTTTGTTGTGCGTTTGAACCTTTGTTAATTAGAGTTTCCATTATTTGCTTGGTTTATTATTGACAGACTCACGGGAAAACGACAATGGACAAAAGAAAATAGAAAAATCTATACAACAACAGAAATTTTGAGATTCTGATAGCTATCACCACAATACTGAAACAAATAGTGTTTAAGTGGTCAACATAGACTAGTTCTTCGCAGTATTGGTCCTAGTAGAACCAAACCTTCTGTTCGGGTCCAGTCTTGACAATTTAAGCTACTAGTTAGCTCCAGCTGGATACAAAAAAAAAATAAATATAAATTTTGTTAACACTACAAGTACCGAGCCAAGATTTGTAACGTTAAGTACCAAGCTCGCAAAAAACGTGAACGACAGCTTTGAGCACCCAGATCTCAGCCGTTTTCAACCAAATCTCTTGATTTTTTTCACAGAACAATCTGTGGGATTTCAAAAATCGACTACTGAAGACAGATTACATTTTCAAGTAACCGGAACTGAGCACCAGCCGGATAGTTCCGTTTCACGCTTTTTGCAGTCTATTAGAACCAGGGTTTCGACTTTTCGTTTCAATGAGACCAAAGCAAGCGTTTTTCGGGCCAAGGGAGAATCTTTTTTCGTTGTTTATGTTGAGGATCATCTTTCACCCATCAATCTATCTCCAGAATTAGCCTGGGAAGATAAACGAAAATCTTGCCTATTAGATGAAAACCTTTTTTCGTTTCATCACTTTTACCTTTTCGCGAGAATTATCGCAGAACAATTACAAAATTGTATCGCCGCGCTGGGATTCGAACCCAGAATAGTAACAATAATAGCTGTGGGGATGCGCTTACTCTAGCCACACCACCACGCTATCTGTACGAAAGTGTCAAGTTATTTGGTCCACATAAGCTACTACTATTTGCATTCATGGTGCCACGAAAAGACTCGAAATATATGAAAGAAAAAGAGCAAACCAACGTTTGGCGGCAATCGAAGTGAGCGAAAAATGGTTATCACTCTCCAGGCTGTTTTTCTTTCCCGAAAAGCGATTTTTCCCCGAAAATTTTGGCGAAAGAGCATCCTGTGCTCCTGAGATTGAGTGAGCATTACGAACCCTGATTAGAACAATAATAGAACAAAACCTGCCAAAGCCGTCTGTTCCCCTAGTTATTTTGTGATTTCGAAGAATATGCGGAAACTAAAATTCAGAGAAATTCAATCGAGGATCCTTCCAAAAGAAAATCTAAACCGTTTCTAAAAGATGTTCAATGCAAACATCGTGATGAATGGAGGTGGCGGTTTGAATATTGCCAATATCCGCGTGATATACGTTTATGGATCCTTCTTTATTATGAAGAAAAGAATAATTTTTGAATAAAGTACAATATGATAGCAAACCGACAAAAAAGTGAATAAAATCTTTTATTATAATTGAAATTGTGGAAAGTAGGTACACAATTAGTTCATCATGATATTCAATTTTGAATTGCTTACAGAATTAAAAATAAAATGAAAATTGAAAAATAATTGTTTATTTCGGTACGAACATTACGTTGCAAGGTCTTCTTTAGCCGTGCAGCTACTCCTTAGATGTGCAGCTACAAAGCAAGGTCATGCTGAGGGCGGGTGGGTTCGATTCCTGGTCCGGTCATGGAAATTTTCTTCCTGGGCTTCCCTGGGCATAAAAGTATCATCGTGTTAGCCTCATGATAAATATATGGACGCAAAAATGATAACTTTTCTTAGAAATCTCGCAGTTAATAACTGTGTAAAGTGCTGATCGAACATCAAACAAGCAATCCAACATATTCAAACATGTTCTTAGAGCCTCTGAAGAAAGTTTTAGAAAAGTAGGTATATGCAAAAATGTATATTCTACTTCTCTTCTATCTTCTTCTTTTCGTTCTTTTTCTTCTATATATAAAAATGAGTTTACATTTCCTTTGAGGCAATATAACTCACGAATGGATGAACCGATTAGTATGATTTATGCACGGTTCAATTCGTTCTAGAATGGGCTATGTTTAGAAAAATACATGAATTTTCACGGGGATAGTTCAAAAATCAATAATATGCTAAAAGTTGTTGAGTTGTCAAGATGATCTGTGCGTTGTAGCAATATTTGACATTTACGAAGCAAAAGTGTCAATCTCGGGCAACACAGGGTTCGATCTGCTAGTAAAGTATATAAATAAAAAGTATAAATAGCTTGCATAAAGACATTTCCGTCAAGAGTTGTTTGCCTCGGGCCACAATAGTATCCAATAGTTCCTTTCAGGAGGCATTATTTTATGAGCAGAACCAATCTTTGTAATCAATGTCTTCGTAACCTTACGTTTAGTAACATCACGCGAATGAAGCTAAGTGTAATACGTCATGTCCATTCCTGCACTGGAGTTATCGATTTAAACAGCAAACTGCTGCTACGCACATAATTTGTTGAATGCTACCAGATACTACAATTTGCACATAAATAATCAGTCTGAGGCATTCCATGGGGGCATGTCAGTCGATCCTGAGCGACCATTTCGAAAATATTTGAAACTCTGCACAGTTTTTCAATTTCATCTAAATCGTCATTTTTCGATATCAAATCTTCATATTGAGTCACGACTAACTTTTCAAAAGGGTGTATGTGAAAATGGTTCAAAAATATTTAAAAAGCTGCACAGCAAAAACGGAATGTTCGATTGTTATGATTTTTTCAGCAAAGTTAGACAACTAAATGGTGATTCTTAAGAAAATGTGCACAGTAAAAAAATTTTTTTGCCTTTAAAAATATCATTTTTGTCACAAAAACTCAAATATCTCAAAACCCTATCTTTTTCGAACGTAATTTTTTAGGAAAACGGTCCATTATATTAGCTATCTACCATGAAAATTTGGTGATGGTAAACTAATAAACAAAAAAGTTATGACATTTCAAACATTTCACAATTTTCACATTTAGTAAAAAAAATTTTTTGTCTGTGTAAGTTATTTCGAGAATTGCAGTTTGATGCAGATTTTATTGTTAAGGGACGTGATTTAAACAAGTTGTTTTCATGATATTTTGATTTAATTATTCATAGCATCTATAAGAAACTTAGACACGATCCAGTGTTGTGATCAAAAGTATTGATAGTGTCATAATTTTCATTGCAAGTGACTGGCGAAAAATTCTTTTAATAGTGTTGAAACCTGTTGATAATAACGTTGATAGAAACATATCAGAAATGTTATTTTTAAGACAAAAGCTGCAAAATCAAAGATTTATATACACGTGTACGTCTATAGTTTACCTGCAAAAAATATACCTCTTAGAGAATAGACTTTATGATCGGGAGGAAACGGGTATCTTCAACAACAACAAATGTATGATAGGTACATACCATGACAATGCTCACGAAAAAGCAAAAAAATTACTACTACTAAGGTTGTTAAAGATCTTATAGTATTTTTTTTCTTCAGTCAAGCAAATGACACCAAACTAGTCAGTAAAAACTTAAAAGTGATTTTGTTTATTGAAATATTACGAACAACATGAGTAGCCGCTTTCTCAACTGTTGTAGGCCGTTTGATGGAAAAAAGTGTTCAAAAGAGTTACGAAATCTCACCGAAAGCACCATAGATAAACTGAAAGCGACTGGTTATGCTCCAATGTCCACATTGAATACAAATTTACGCATTTGCACGTCCTGCCGTCTAAACGTTGACAAAAGAGCAATCTGTATATCATCGGTTGAGCAGAGCGCAGGAAGTTCGAAAACGACAGCAACTGAGGAATTGCCAGATGTATCGACAACAACTGAGGAATTACCAGAAGTATTAAGTGCTGAGAGCCTTGCCACCGTACCATCAGCGAAATCTGTTTCAACAAATCAATCGGAAGATGAGTGTATCCAAAAGGTCAACATCGAACGCTTTAACGAGGGCATAGCTGGGATAAAAGTGACTCCGATTAAATGGAGTAAGATGGACTACGTTTATTACACGGAGAAAAATACCGTGAAATAAACGAAGCTGTACGAAGAAACCTCTTCAAATTAGGACCTGATGATGTGGAAAATACAGACTACGATGAGGTAATTATAAATATGAAGGAAAGGTTCTCGAATGCAGCCACGACAAGGAAAGAAAAATTATTGATTTTGTCGATGCTGCCAAGTTCGTGGTCTATTCAGGATGCCATTGATGAGTTCAAAACCAATAGAAATACAGTAAAAGAGGCAAAACAATTGAAGAATAACTGTCTTTCAACCAAAAATACTAGGTCTAGTACTGCATTAACAGATGAGACAAAAGAAATAGTAGTTCAATATTTTGAAGATGATGAAGTAAGTCGAGCTATGCCTGGTCAAAAGATTATGTATCAGTAAAAAAAGATGGAAAGCGTCAAGCAATCCAAAAACGATTAATGATGACGACTTTGAAAGAAGCGTACACACGCTTCAAGGAAATTCACGATAATATTAAAATAGGTTTTTCCTCATTTGCAAGCCTTCGGCCAAGGCAATGTAAGCTTCTTTCCAATTCAGGAACACATAATGTGTGTGTGTGCACAACCCATGAGAATATTAATCTTATTTTACATAGTTTGAAAAAAATCAATTTAACAAAGGATATTAAAATGTTAACTGGTAGTCTTTTGTGTGAAAATACAACATCAAATTGCTATCTACGATCTTGTTCGGATTGTCCAGATTCTTCATCATTGGAAAATACTTTATTCGCTGAGTTTGAAGAAAAATATATTGATCAGTTATCATTTGAGCAATGGGTGACCACGGATAGGTGTGACATAGAAACTATTGTAAAACCTGTAGATGAGTTTGTGTCATATTTTTGCTTGAAATTAGAAAGTTTAATCCCTCACGATTTCATTAAAACAGAACAATCCAGCTTTTTAAAAATACGAAAAATACATTACAAAATGGTGAATTTTAGTCATTTGTGATTTTTCTGAAAATTACAGCTTTGTATTGCAAGATGAAGTGCAGTCCCATCACTGGAACGTACAACAAGCTACAATTCATCCATTCGTTATTTATTTTAATGGCAGTACGCAAATTGAACACTTAAGTTTTATTATAATTTCCGAAGATTTAAGACACGATTCAGTATCCGTAAACTTGTTCATTGAAAAATGATTAACTTTTACGCGTTGATAAGAATAAAGTAGTCAAAAAGATATATTTCATGTCCGATGGAGCAGCGTCGCAGTACAAAAATCGTAAAAAATATTCGAGCCTATGTCAATTTAAATCAATGTACGGAATTGATGCAGAATGGCTTTTTTTGCTACGTCACATGGCAAAGGTCCTTGTGATGCTATTGGAGGAACAATAAGGCGCATGGCCACAAGAGCAAATTTAGCCAAAGAACGTGAGCATCCAAATAAAACTGCGAAAGAACTTTTTGATTGGGCGAATCGTAGAAAAGAAAAAGATTTAACCAAATTATCATTTTGTTTTACTACTACTGAAGAGTACGAAATAAAGGCTTCAGAGCTCAGCGAGCAATTTAATAACGCGAAAACGATCCAAGGAACCCAAAAATTTCACTGTTTCATTCCATTGTCGGAAAATAAAATTAAAGCAAAACTATACTCAAACTGTGCTGATAATAATTCAAAAGTGTTCGATATTTTAAAAAATTTGAATAAAAATAAATAAAAAATAAGTATTATTGCCGATTTCACGAATTTGAAGAGTTATGTGTAGATTGTGATTTGCCTGCTTCTTTTTCTCACACTCACTCTCATTTCGGGTTGATCAATTTTTGTTACTGAAACTTACCCAATTATAACCCATTACTTGTTAGTCACATGTAAGCGTGTACACTAAATCGATTCCCGCCATGATTTGACGTCTATTTGTTTTCAGATTGAGAACTCACACACAAAGATTATACACGGAAAATCAAACTTTTATGAGTGTATTGAGTGTGAGAAAAAGATGACTGTGAGAAAAAAATCTCGCAAAACTCTTATAAAGTGCAAAAAGCGCAATAATAAACTGTTTTCATGATATCATAACCCATACCAAAATTCAAACCCAAAACTCTTAGAGTTTCTATAACAACATTGTGTAACTGCCACATTTAATTTAATACTTAGGATAATATTAATTCATTTTTATTTATTTATACATATAATATTTATACATATAATATACATAATATCGATGAATACATTAATATGGAATATCATACAAACAACTTGTTTAACTCACGCAAGGCCCTTAACAATAAAATCAGCATCAAACTGCGATTCTTGAAAAAAAAAATACACGGAAATTTTTTTTTGTTTACTATATGTGAAAATTGTGAAATGTTTGAAATGTCATAACTTTTTTGTTTATTAGTTTACCATCACCAAATTTTTATGGTAGATAGCTAATATAATGGACCGTTTTCCCTAAAAAAATTACGTTCGAAAAAGATAGGGTTTTGAGATATTTGAGTTTTGTGACAAAATGATATTTTTAAAGGCAAAAAAATTTTTTTTACTGTGCACATTTTCTTAAGAATCACCATTTAGTTGTCTAACTTTGCTGAAAAATCATAACAATCGAACATTCCGTTTTTGCTGTGCAGCTTTTAAATATTTTGAACCATTTTCACATACACCCTTTTGAAAAGTTAGTCGTGACTCAATATGAAGATTTGATATCGAAAAATGACGATTTAGATGAAATTGAAAAACTGTGCAAAGTTTCAACTCAATAGAAAATCATGAATTAAAAATTTTCTTAAATTTTGATGCTGTTGCTTGGAATCGCTCAGTCTGGTTTAAATTTGAAAGGTTCTTGTTGTAATTCTACTCCTATCTCAAAACTCCCCAAAAAACTGAAAACACGGAAAAGCCAAATTCAAAACGCTTCTCCAAGAATTCTCGGATATCCAGAAGTAATTTTAGAAAATCTTCTGAGTAAATTCTAAGGGCCGAGGGGTGCTTCTACAATTCTGGCTAGTTTATTGTTTGTTCTAAAGATCTGAGGGTGTTGCTTTTGAAATTATGGAGGATTCATTCTATTGAGACAGGATGGGTTTCCAGTGAAGATCCTTAAGAGTTTTCAGTTGAATTTTTGGAAGGATTCCCATTGAAGATGCAGGAGAATTTTTCAGTGATGCTCCTGAAACCTAGTAGAATTTTAATAGGAAGTCCTGGAAAATATTGCTGAAGTAATTACTGCAGGAACTCGTTGATGAATACCTGAAAGAATTCCTGGACAAATTTGTGAATTTCTGCAGCAATTCCAGAAGAAATTCCAGGAAGATTTTCATGAGAAGTTTCTTTAGGAATTCCAGTAGGAATATTTGGAGAAAGTCCAAGAATAACTCTTATAGCAGTTCCAGGAGGAACTCTCAGAGAAATTTAAAGAAGAATAGCTGGAGGATTTTCAGGAAAAAGTTCAGGATGAATTTCCTAAAATTCTACTTGGTGCTCCTTCCAGAAATTACTTCTGAAAATCTCATCCAGGAATTCGCCCTGATTTCCTCCAGAAATTCATTCTGAGTTTCCCCATGAATTCATTTAGAATTCCTTCGAGAATTTATTTCGAATTCTTTCAGGAATTCATTCTCAATTCCCCCAGGAATTCATTCTGAATCTCCCCAAGAATTCGTTCTGAATTCCCCAAAAAATCTTTCTGAATTCTTCCAGGAATAAATTCTGAATTCCAACAGGCGTGAGTTATTCCTGCAGTAGCTCCAAGATAAGTTTCTGGAGAGACCAGAGATGAACTTAATTTGAAGAAACTCCATGAGGAGCTTCACGAGGAATTACTGGATCAAATCCGAGATGAATTGTTGCAGGAACTCCAAAAAGAAACTTTAAGACCTTTAGAAGCAATTCCTGAAAGAGCTCCTGAAAATTGAAGGAGAAATATTTGGAAGAAATTCCAGAAGAAAATCCTGGGGGACTCCAGGAGTAATTTCTAGAGGAACATCAGTAAAGATTCCCGTAAGAACCCCAAAAGTATACCCTAGAAAAGGTACCAGGAGGAACTTTAAGAATAATTCCCGAAGGAAAACGAAAGAAGAATTTCCGAAGAGACACTCGGCGGAATCCCTGCAAAATCCTTCAGGATCTCCTGGAGGATCCCCTGCAGGAACTCTAGGAGGAATTCCCGGAGGAACTCCAGGAGTGATTTCTGCTCCAAGAAGATTTTTTGAAGACACTCCAGGAAGGATTCCAGTAGGAATTCCAAAAAGATATCCAGGATAACCCCATATAGAATCCCTGCAGGAATCCCAGGAGGAATTTCTTGGTGAACTCTAAGGGGAATCCTAGAGAAACTCCAGTAGGAATATCTGGTGGATCTTCAAGAAGAATTTTTGGAGAAATTCCTGTGCGATTTCTTGAAGGAACTCCAACAAGGCATTCTTAAAGTAACTTTCTACGGGAATTCAGAATAATTTCCTGGGGGAATTTAAAATGAATTCCTGGTGGAATTTGGACAGAATTCCTGGGGAAGCTCTGAATTAATTCTAGAAGGAATTCAGAATGAATTCAGAATAAATTCCTAGGGGAATTTAAAATGATTTCCTGGGGGAATTCAGAATGAATTACTGGGGAAATTCAGTATGAATTTTAGAAATTCTTCTTGCAGGCCTGGTAGCGAGTCACTTTTTAGTGACTTGGTCACTATTTTGAATCTAGTCACTAAAAAGTCACTATTTGCATCCGAAAGTCACTAAAGTCACTATTTTCGCATTGCCTATAAAAAAAAGTTTAAAATAAATATCATTCGTAACTACTATTATTATCAGCCAAATCAAATGTAAATCTGGTAGCAATATATTAAATTTGGGAAATATGCAACAAAGAAGTTCCAAGTTCCAAGTGTGTTGTGAAAATCGTGAGGTTATTTCCGATTTATGTCAACTATGATCTTTTTCTTCCCGAATGGAATTCGTTAAAATGCGAAAGGCTGTCCTCGAGTATAGAGCACAGAATTGAGAAGTACTGGAACTAGAAACACGGATGTAAAAGGTTACCGCCGCCAGGGGTGACAATGGGTCAAATAGTGGTGAGAATGGGTCACTGTTCCACTGTCACTACATAAAATGCTTGTAGAAGAGATTTAATGTATCTGAGGACAAGAAACTGAATTATGAGAGACCTTTTTGAACGATTTTGTTATCTGACCTCCACGCTGTCGGTGAGGGCGCTGACCCCCCCGACCGATTGTCACCCCGACGACGGTATTATGAACAAAGCGATTGAATTGCATTCCGTATATTGGATCCGCTCCATTTGATAGTACAAAACATTATCCGGGAACTGTCTACCATTTAGAAATTATAGTTTATTAAAATTTATGGATTTCTAATAAGAGACCACAGTTTTATTGGATTTTCAAATTTTTTTCTCAGAAAGCCAAATCGTGTCCAAAATCTCAAAAACTACATTTAAATTTGTTATTAAACCATAGTTTAATAATGGGTCAAATCGTATTTTTAAAATTTCTTAATTATTTAATTAATTTATATTTTTGGTCCCACCAAAAATTTATAAGCTTTGTGAGTGCAAATAGTTCACCGTCTAGGAATCAATTGGATTATTATATAATATTCTTTGGATGTTATATAGAAAACTTCATATTAAACAACAATAATGTTGTTGCAATTATCAACATAATTTTGTGACACAACTTGTCACTCACTAGATACCTTCTCGTGGTGTGTTACTTAATATCAGGTACCATGGTCACATTCAGCGATGTCAAAAAATCGCTTCTAGCGACCAACGAACATGTACACAGCTTATGTGAGATCCATAAGCATCGTCGTCAGTAAGCGATGCTTTTCGCTCTCCACTCTTATTCGTGTGCAGCGTTTCGGGTAGTGAGCTACCATGATCTCAGGAGAGCAAGATTTACGAGAATCGGTGTCGTCTACACTCACAGCTTGTAACTCATGCGACTCAAAGTTTATTGTGAGAGCACGCAAAAGCCGTTACTCTCAATGTGTGCAGTTGTAGACATCAAGTTGATCGGAACATGTACAACTTACGAGCAAATGGAATCAAATCACGATCATTGCTGCAATGATCGTGATTCTTCCCTGCAAATCGGACACGCGTTTTCGATTGCGCGGCTGCTCGCTCACATGCAGAACGACACGTTCTTATCCTTTTTACGGAGCAAATAGAAGGATGTTTAAATTCTCTGAATGTCTTTTTAGTCTGGAATACCGCATGTCGGAACTACGCGGGCGCGCGCTGAAAATACGTGGGCATAAACACACCCCGGTGGGATTCAGGGTGCGCGTCCGCGTGATTCTTGCGTACTGTTTTTAACGATTAACTGACATTTAGAGAATTCAAACATTGTTCTATTAGTTGCATTAACTAAATGAAGTTGTTGAAATAGTGAAACTCAGAGAGTTCATTTCCCGATACTTTTTCTTATCCCGGATTTCGGGATAAAAAATACTGCTAGTTCAAGGAACATTTTTCGTAATAATAAGCAAAACTGAATATTGATACGGGATATATTCAATAGCAAAAATTCGCAGCAGAAAACAATTTGGCATGCACGTGAGTTTGTTACAACTTTGGTTTTGTGACGTACACAAATCGCCACACCAGCATGCAGCAGCAAAAAATTCAAAAAATGCAGTACCCAGTTTTCATTCAAAAGTTATAACGAGGTTTCCTCCTTAAAAATTGGAATTAGTTGCAATTTTTTTAATCGATTTAACAAGTCGATTTCCCATATAAGGGGAATACACTTGTTCAAGGACATTATGTTATTGTTGGTAGGTTCATTTTGTTCAATTTGGTAGCATCATTTAGCTTTATATTTTCATAGCCTTTCTTTAAAAATAAGTTTCTTCTCTAGGTTTCATATTATTTACACTTCTCAAATAGTTGCCAATTTCGTTGTCAGGATTGAGGCAGATGCAGCATTTCAAATGACGATGTACCGTCGTTCGGGATGACATTGGGCCAAAAACGGACACTCTTAATTTAGCCGGGGTCCTTTCAGTTTTCGAAATTCTACGCATTAAATAAAAAATAATGATTTTTTTTGTTCCTCCTTGTTTTATATCGTATACATTTGAAGAGTGAAATATTTGTACATAATACACAGGATTCTGTTTTTAAACGATTTTTTTTCGCTCGTATTTTTGATCGTGTGGCTTTAATTTACCACCAAAACGCTCGCAACATGTTCCTAAAGATCCTGAATAAATCAAAGAAAAATCACATGATTATTAATATGCGTTAAATATTTGAGATGAGTGGAAAATTGAGAAAATGTAAATCGTGTAAAAACAAAATCCAGTATATAGTAAGAAAGAAGAATAGATTCAAGAAATTATTTTATTTTTAAACAATAAAATGTGAAATTAATGAAATCGAATTGAAAATTTGTATTGCCCAAAACGTGTTTAGGTCGATTTTAGAAAGCAAAATAGTGATGTTTCCGCGATCGTATGCGGCCTACACGAAGATCGAAGTTGTTACACTGTTTAGGTCATAGCTGTGGTAATCAAACTGATGGAGCTGCCAAACAGTATACAGGCAGCGACTAGTAGATATTGACTACTGACCGGTGTTGCTGGAGTGCAAAGGTTGTAACTTGTAAGTGTAACTGGCTCTCATAGCGAAAACAAAAATTTGAGTTGTAGAGGGTTAGTACCCCAGAAACTGTTACGAATCTTAGTGAAAACTTTAAGTCATTCTAAAGAATATTAAAATTTATGTTTAACAAATCGCAAAACAAGTTCCTAGGGCTATTTTTTCCTTCATAGTCGTAATTTTTTATTAGCTATAAGTTCATCACGGACCAAGGGCTAATTGTAATAGTACCATAATGTTAGAAATTTGAATGAAAAATTATTGATACAACAAACCTGTATTAAAATAGTGCCAATAATGCCACACAGATCTATTACATAACTAGATTTTAGATACATGAATTGTAATGTAAAGCAATTTTCGAAGGTTTAATCAGCTCTAACAGGAGATTTATCCTCTATCTTCCTTCGCTGTTGAAACTGATCAATATTTTTTTGAAAATATGCATTTTCCTGCCAGTTTTTCTTCAGAACTCATGAAACTGTTGTATTTTGACAATCTTCCAACCGTCAAATTAAACAAGTATCAGTATTTGGGTGGTTCAAAAAATCGATTTTGCTCCACAGTGCTCATCTGATTCTTTACCATGTTCTGGGTGTCCTGTGAAAATTTGAGCTCATTTGGATTTAAACTGATTTAGCACAAGTTTGCATGCAAATTAGTATGGAGAAATTTATTTTTTCATTATACTGTTAATGACGTTTCCCCATTAAGCGCATGTTAAAAGAAAACCTACATAGCTAAAAGGGATACTCAACAACTTTCACCCAACGAAAATCGCATGTTGATTAATCGTCCCAATAATTAGTAATCGATTTTAAGACAGGTTGCGAATCTTCAGTCATGATCGTTAAACTTCTTTGAGGGCATCACTGAAATGTGCAGTGCAACATAGTAGCCTGAATTTGTGTGTGCTATCTTTCGCGCCACGAGCAGCAATGTTGCCTGTTGATGAGTTATGCAATTATCTCCAGAAAACCACGGTATAGATTAAATTCGATTACTAATTATTGGAACGATTAATTGAGACGCGGTTTTCACTGAGTGAAAGCTGTTGAGTATTCCTTTTAGCTATGTAGGTTTTCTTTTAACATGCGCTTGATGGGAAAGCGTCATTAACAGTATAATGAAAAAATAAATTTCCCCATACTAATTTGCAAGCAAACTTGAAACGGCTTGTGCTAAATCAGTTTTAATCCAAATGAGCTCAAATTTTCAGAGGTCACTCAGAACATGGTAAAGAATCAGATGAGCACTGTGGAGCAAAATCGATTTTTTGAACCACCCTAATCAGTATATTTAAACATAGTTGATCCCAAGACGAATCGATTAGTGAGGTAATATTGAGCGATCCCAAGCAACAGCATCAAAATTTAAGAAAATTTTTAATTCATGATTTTCTATTGAGTTGAAACTTTGCACAGTTTTTCAATTTCATCTAAATCGTCATTTTTCGATATCAAATCTTCATATTGAGTCACGACTAACTTTTCAAAAGGGTGTATGTGAAAATGATTCAAAAATATTTAAAAAGCTGCACAGCAAAAACGGAATGTTCGATTGTTATGATTTTTTCAGCAAAGTTAGACAACTAAATGGTTATTCTTAAGAAAATGTGCACAGTAAAAAAAAAATTTTTTTGCCTTTAAAAATATCATTTTTGTCACAAAAACTCAAATATCTCAAAACCCTATCTTTTTCGAACGTATTTTTTTTTAGGGAAAACGGTCCATTATATTAGCTATCTACCATAAAAATTTGGTGATGGTAAACTAATAAACAAAAAAGTTATGACATTTCAAACATTTCACAATTTTCACACATAGTAAACTAAAAAAATTTCCGTGTATTTTTTTCAAGAATCGCAGTTTGATGCTGATTTTATTGTTAAGGGCCTTGCGTGAGTTAAACAAGTTGTTTGTATGATATTCCATATTTATGTATTCATCGATATTATGTATATTATATGTATAAATATTATATGTATAAATAAATAAAAATGAATTAATATTATCCTAAGTATTAAATTAAATGTGGCAGTTACACAATGTTGTTATAGAAACTCTAAGGTCTAAGAGTTTTGGGTTTGAATTTTGGTATGGGTTATGATATCATGAAAACAGTTTATTAATACTTATTTTTTATTTATTTTTATTCAAATTTTTTAAAATATCGAACACTTTTGAATTATTATCAGCACAGTTTGAGTATAGTTTTGCTTTAATTTTATTTTCCGACAATGGAATGAAACAGTGAAATTTTGGGTTCCTTGGATCGTTTTCGCGTTATTAAATTGCTCGCTGAGCTCTGAAGCCTTTATTTCGTACTCTTCAGTAGTAGTAAAACAAAATGATAATTTGGTTAAATCTTTTTCTTTTCTACGATTTGCCCAATCAAAAAGTTCTTTCGCAGTTTTAATTGGATGCTCACGTTCCTTTGCTAAACTTGCTCTTGTGGCCATGCGCTTTATTGTTCCTCCAATAGCATCACAAGGACCTTTGCCATGTGATGTAGCAAAAAAATGCCATTCTGCATCAATTCCGTACATTGATTTAAATTGACATAGGCTCGAAAAATTCTTACGATTTTTGTACTGCGACGCTGCTCCATCAGACATGAAATATATCTTTTGACTTCTTTATGCTTATCAACGCGTAAAAGTTAATCATTTTTCAATGAACAAGTTTACGGATACTGAATCGTGTCTTAAATCTTCGGAAATTATAATAAAACTTAAGTGTTCAATTTGCGTACTTCCATTAAAATAAATAACGAATGGATGAATTGTAGCTTGTTGTACGTTCCAGTGATGGGACTGCACTTCATCTTGCAATACAAAGCTGTAATTTTCAGAAAAATCACAAATGACTAAAATTCACCATTTTGTAATGCATTTTTCGTATTTTTAAAAAGCTGGATTGTTCTGTTTTAATGAAATCGTGAGGATTAAACTTTCTAATTTCAAGCAAAAATATGACACAAACTCATCTACAGGTTTTACAATAGTTTCTATGTCACACCTATCCGTGGTCACCCATTGCTCAAATGATAACTGATCAATATATTTTTCTTCAAACTCAGCGAATAAAGTATTTTCCAATGATGAAGATTCTGGACAATCCGAACAAGTTCGTAGATAGCAATTTGATGTTGTATTTTCACACAAAAGACTACCAGTTAACATTTTAATATCCTTTGTTAAATTGATTCTTTTCAAACTATGTAAAATAAGATTAATATTCTCATGGGTTGTGCACACACACACATTATGTGTTCCTGAATTGGAAAGAAGCTTACATTGCCTTGGCCGAAGGCTTGCAAATGAGGAAAAACCTATTTTAATATTATCGTGAATTTCCTTGAAGCGTGTGTACGCTTCTTTCAAAGTCGTCATCATTAATCGTTTTTGGATTGCTTGACGCTTTCCATCTTTTTACTGATACATAATCTTTTGACCAGGCATAGCTCGACTTACTTCATCATCTTCAAAATATTGAACTACTATTTCTTTTGTCTCATCTGTTAATACAGTACTAGACCTAGTATTTTTGGTTGAAAGACAGTTATTCTTCAATTGTTTTGCCTCTTTTACTGTATTTCTATTGGTTTTGAACTCATCAATGGCATCCTGAATAGACCACGAACTTGGCAGCATCGACAAAATCAATAATTTTTCTTTCCTTGTCGTGGCTGCATTCGAGAACCTTTCCTTCATATTTATAATTACCTCATCGTAGTCTGTATTTTCCACATCATCAGGTCCTAATTTGAAGAGGTTTCTTCGTACAGCTTCGTTTATTTCACGGTATTTTTTCTCCGGGTAATAAACGTAGTCCATCTTACTCCATTTAATCGGAGTCACTTTTATCCCAGCTATGCCCTCGTTAAAGCGTTCGATGTTGACCTTTTGGATACACTCATCTTCCGATTGATTTGTTGAAACAGATTTCGCTGATGGTACGGTGGCAAGGCTCTCAGCACTTAATACTTCTGGTAATTCCTCAGTTGTTGTCGATACATCTGGCAATTCCTCAGTTGCTGTCGTTTTCGAACTTCCTGCGCTCTGCTCAACCGATGATATACAGATTGCTCTTTTGTCAACGTTTAGACGGCAGGACGTGCAAATGCGTAAATTTGTATTCAATGTGGACATTGGAGCATAACCAGTCGCTTGCAGTTTATCTATGGTGCTTTCGGTGAGATTTCGTAACTCTTTTGAACACTTTTTTCCATCAAACGGCCTACAACAGTTGAGAAAGCGGCTACTCATGTTGTTCGTAATATTTCAATAAACAAAATCACTTTTAAGTTTTTACTGACTAGTTTGGTGTCATTTGCTTGACTGAAGAAAAAAATTACTATAAGATCTTTAACAACCTTAGTAGTAGTAATTTTTTTGCTTTTTCGTGAGCATTGTCATGGTATGTACCTATCATGCATTTGTTGTTGTTGAAGATACCCGTTTCCTCCCGATCATAAAGTCTATTCTCTAAGAGGTATATTTTTGCAGGTAAACTATAGACGTACACGTGTATATAAATCTTTGATTTTGCAGCTTTTGTCTTAAAAATAACATTTCTGATATGTTTCTATCAACGTTATTATCAACAGGTTTCAACACTATTAAAAGAATTTTTCGCCAGTCACGTGCAATGAAAATTATGACACTATCAATACTTTTGATCACAACACTGGATCGTGTCTAAGTTTCTTATAGATGCTATGAATAATTAAATCAAAATATCATGAAAACAACTTGTTTAAATCACGTCCCTTAACAATAAAATCTGCATCAAACTGCAATTCTCGAAATAACTTACACAGAAAAAAATTTTTTACTAAATGTGAAAATTGTGAAATGTTTGAAATGTCATAACTTTTTTGTTTATTAGTTTACCATCACCAAATTTTTATGGTAGATAGCTAATATAATGGACCGTTTTCCCTAAAAAATTACGTTCGAAAAAAGATAGGGTTTTGAGATATTTGAGTTTTTGTGACAAAAATGATATTTTAAAAGGCAAAAAAAAATTTTTTTTTACTGTGCACATTTTCTTAAGAATCACCATTTAGTTGTCTAACTTTGCTGAAAAAATCATAACAATCGAACATTCCGTTTTTGCTGTGCAGCTTTTTAAATATTTTTGAACCATTTTCACATACACCCTTTTGAAAAGTTAGTCGTGACTCAATATGAAGATTTGATATCGAAAAATGACGATTTAGATGAAATTGAAAAACTGTGCAGAGTTTCAAATATTTTCGAAATGGTCGCTCAGGATCGACTGACATGCCCCCGTGGAATGCCTCTATTGTAAATCGGTCCATCCCTTTGTGACTTATATATTACGTCAAAGAAATGTTAATTCATTTTTATATATGGTCGGGCTTCAGCCAAAACTCACCAAACGGCTTTTTGACTGACTTGTGATATTTTGTTCGTACAAGGACAACGAAAATCGATTCATATCAATTCAAGCGTACATTTGCAATAGGATATCCTCATTTATTGGATTAAGGTATGTCCGATACGATTTGCGATCGAAAGTTTGGGCAGAAAAATACGTAATTTTTCGTTGGCGCTTGGTGCGTTTTGGCTGAACCCCGACCATATAGAAGAAGTTAAAATATACATAGTTTTTCAGTGTACTGAGAATAACTTATTATATGCACTATTTACATAATATCTCGAATCCTATTTTAAAAATAAAACCTAATGTGGGATGATTTTCATCGCAAATGAAACAGAAAAAATATTATTGCAGATTAATAAATTTATCCATAACAAACATGTATTAACTATATCAATCATTTTGTCGTCTGTAAATGAATTCAACCAAAATCAAAGTGTATTTTTTGTGTTTATATGTTCGTGGCATTAATCGAGCAATGAAGTAAGACCACTGGCGGCGTTAATTATTGTTATTTGAAAGATCACAACGTGGCGCAAGAACGCTGTCTTTGAGAACTACAGCATGCTTGGTGACAATCTTGCTTCACCAGTGACTCACATTCCTAGCTTCTGGCTGATCTAACGAGAGTCTCACTGGTCTCTTGCTTGTTTTTGTCTTTTTCTCATTTCTGATAGCATTCTAGATAAGGATTTTAAAAATAAAACGCTAGTTTGCAATCTACGAATTATACCGTAACAATGGTAATGCAACTTGTAGTTCTATACCTGGTTTGAAACTTTATACAAAAGTCACTATTTGGTCACTTTTTCTGCAATTGAAAGTCACTATTTGGTCACTTTTTCGTCATCGTTGGTCACTAAAGTCACTATTTTGAACGGCATTCATCGCTACCAGCCCTGTTCTTGGAGCTCCTCTAGGATTTCTTCCTGGAGTTTCTTCAAGCTTCAAGCTTCAAGCTTTTGGGAGCTCCTCCAGAAATTACTCTTATACTCCTGTTGTTCTTACAAATATTTCTCCTTCAATTTTTCATGAGCTTTTCCACGGTTTCCTTGTGCAGTTATTTTACGGTTTTTTTTTAAGTTCCTTCAAGAATTCTACCTGGGGTTCCTCCAGAAATTCTTATTCCATAAATTCTTGGAACGTCGGTTCCAACTTTCAGTGACAAATGAGAGAAAAAAAAATCGGCAGCGATATAATTTGTGAAATTCAGGTTTTATTTCGAGGAGAAGTTTCTGATGGAACCAAAGAAGGAATCAGTGGAGAAGTTCTACGTTGATTTTCCGAAGAAACTCTTAAAAATATCTAGGTGGAGTTGTCGTATGAACTCCAGCAAGAATTTCTGGTGGAATTCGAGAAGGATTCTTGGAAGAATTTCATTACACCTTTGTGGAAGAACTTCAGAGCGGAATTTCCGGCTGAACTTCAGGAGATATTCGTGGAGGAACTGCAGAAGAAATTAATGTATAAATTCTCTACAATCTTTATGTATAGCTCCTTCAGGAATTTCAGGAGGAATTCCTGGTTGAACTCCAGAAAAAAATCATTTAAAAACTGCAGGAGTAGTGGGATTCTCCTGAATGGAATCCTAGAGGATCTCCACGATGGGTTTCTGGAAGAACACTAGAAGGTACTCAACAAGGGTTCCTGAATTTCCAAATTCCTAAACTCCTACAAATTCCTAAATTCCCAAATTCCTGAATTCATAAATTCCTGAATCCCTAATTTCATGAAATGATAAATTCCCAAATTTCTAAGTTTCTAATATCGTGAATTCTCAAGTTTCTAGATTCATGATTTCCTAAATTCTTAAATCTCTAAGTTATTTAGTTCCTAAATTCGTCGCCGCCCACAACCAGGACGTTAGGCAAGAAGATTCACGCCTCGATTGTGTGCTTTTCAATAGATGGTATTTATGCCTCCCATTCATATTCTTTCGCTTCATACAAGTTCGTACCCTAGCGAACGGCTTTCAATCTGTTGATTTTGAAATAAAAACTATTATTATTATTATTATTGTCTTTATTTTAGAGGCTTTCAGCCCTAGGCTGGCTCACCTCTTACGAAATAATAACTATTGTTTATCGATTATCCCTCATACTAAATAAATCAATATAAATCCCTAAAAAAATCCTGAATTTTAAATTCCTAAATTCCAAAATGTCATATATCGTCATTACTCTACCAGTTCAGATTGCAGTTTTCAGCCTGGCCAGCGCACTTGCGCCGCGATCCAACTTCGTTTCCCCCAGTGACCATAATCTTATCAACTGCACAAATCATCCAAATTCTAATCCCGTTTTCTCGGTATAAGAAAATTATTTATTTTTCTTGCTCATTTTTCACAAACTGGATTTTTAGAAACACAAATAATACTAACTATTGATGAAATATAATGTTAATTTTCACTTGGCATAAAATGTTTGATGGTTTCAATTCGAACGGCTTTCATACAAGCAACATATTGCGACTTGTAAGTGTAGCAAAAAGCGTGGAACGGAACATTCCGGCTGGTTCTCAGCGGCCAATATACGGATTTAAAATCTGTAGTCACTAGCGAAATCCTGATATCCTACAGTTTGTAACTGGAAAGAATCATGACAATTGGACTAAAACACTTGAGATATATCAGGCAAAGTTGCCGTTCCACGCTTTCTGCAGGGGTTGGTACTTACAGTGTTAATGTGTGAAGGATTTCAAAATCATTTTCTAATCGATTTTTTACAACTTCTTTCATTTCAGTTGATCTGCTTCAGATGTTGGAATTCAATATTCCTGTTCGCTTCCCTGCGGCACCACTATTGACGGTTATCCTGGCACTAGTCGGTAAGTACTTATTTATACTCAATCAGGGCTTATTGGGCTAACACGATGATACTTTCATGCCCAGGGAAGTCGAGACAATTTCCAATCCGAATATTGCCTAGATCGGCACCGGGAATCGAACCCAGCCACCCTCAGCACGGTATTGCTTGGTAGCCGTGCATCTTACCGCACGGCTAAGGAGGGCCGTATTGTGCTCAATTCAGGTCAAATCTGGACAAATGTTATAACATCACCCTGACAATAGTAGAACAAAACTTGTCAACGCCGTCCTATTAGGGAATCAATATTGTTTTCCGATAATATTCATCACTTACTAAACCTAACGGAGAAACCTATTTCATGTAAAAAATTTAATTTGTTGTAACATCATTTGATCGCAATCAATTTATAGTACCCAACCGTAGTAACAGCCTTTCCGGTTGAAGCACATGAGAAAGAAAAACTACCAGAGCTATCGCATGGTTTCACGTTAGGGGTCGTTAAAAAATGACGTCACAGGTTTTAGGGGGGAGAGAGTCTAAGATTCTGTGACAGTACATATACCAGGTACAAAAATACAAAAATACGTGACAAAGGGGGTGGGGGGTCTACAAATCTCAAAAAGTAGTAGACGTCATATTTGAATCGCCCCTTACACAAAGTTGTTGTGGCATGTAGCGAACTGACACCGGCCGACTGGGTAAGCCCATATTCACGCAACTTCATTTTATCACCTGAAATATGGACTCGTTAATTCCTCGACAATTTGTTAACTATTCCCCATATCCACCACGGTACGGACCGGCCTGGTCAGGTGTGTGTTTGTGTAACAATCTGCTGGTCCCCGCTTCGTGCTTGTTTCTGGCACCACTTTTCTGCTGAATTCCGCTCCCCATGAGTGATGATGGTAATGAGCCCGAGGATATGGTTGGTCATATGTGGACTCTACTGTTGGCTGTTGGGAACGAACCGAACAAAATTGTAACGGCTGATGTGTATGGAAGTGATGGATTTTGCCTCACACCGCCATGCCATTTATCCATCGCTGTCGTTGTCATCATCTTAGTCAAGTCTGTCACGCAAGTCAATTTGTTTCCATTACAGAATAACTTAGTTGGTTCATAAAAATAACGATTAGCGCCAGTTTTGTTGTCGGTGGGTAGGGCTGATAACAAACACAGTTTGTTTTTTTTTTCACTGGCATGTGATTTATTAGCGCATTTGCGGACATTAGCTTTGGATCAGTACAAAGCTGAATTAATTGTTGTGTTTATTTAATGTAATTAATGTTGATTTGTTGCACCAATCGTGTCATTATATGATTATGATTCAGTTGAATCAATCACTAGTCCATTTGAATGAACAACAAATCCAGTTGGACCCTTACAGATGTCTAAAGTCATAAGGACGATTATATTCACAGGTCCCACTTGGAAAAAAATATGTTTACTTGCTTCCTTCATTACGACCAAAAGTTTTTAATTGTGCTTCATTATTCCCAATAGTTTTTGTCGCTTATATTAAAATTAAATTTGTAGTTTTTATATTAAAATAGATATATGTTATAATATCTATTTAAATATTAAACTCTTGAATTAATCATGGTCACAATCACTTAACCCAACCTGGAAATAAAAGAACGTATCTCCTTAAGCCCGGTGGTGCTCATCATTACTGTTTTCCCTGTCACTTTTGCCCCTATTCATCCCTTACGCTCATCGATAATCAACTGCATCTAAACTTTCAATATGGAACTAAGGAAATTACACTCATCAAACCGCTGTCAACCGGTTTTCGGGTTCGATAGCAAATGCCATTTTATTCCCCAGAAACCGACTCAAACGCCACACAAAACTATACACACAGATCCACTCGAACTCCATGGGGAGCGTTCTCGATAGAGTCATTCGTGGTGGTATCCATCCGAGTTCGAGCGGTGCGGTGTTTGACTATCTATTTTCCGAGAACTTGCCGTTTCTGGCACGCCCAAACAGTTTTGATACCCCACATGTGTCCAATATTGAACCAATGGTTGGCTGGTTTTAATGGAATGTTTTCCATATCGGTCGACACTCAGCAGAACCCCGCGGAATTTTGTCCATTTTTGGGTGCTGTTTGCTGTGTCCAAAGTTTTGCGAAGCTGACGGGGGGGTTGAACGTGTGTAAACAGACTGCAGGAAATGAAGGGGATATTTAATTCTTGGCATTTCTGAGGGTTGGGCAGTTCGCGCCAATTATCTGGAATGGTTTCAGTTTTGGATGTGTTGGCATTTTTATAATTTTATTAAAGTCATTTACATGTTTTTTATCAATCCAATGTTTTAAGAAAATTTGAAACGCTTTAGAACACATTGTTTTCAGGATAAGATTTCCGTCTTTGAGATGTCAGAAGGTGTAGAAGCTATCATTTGTCATGTAATATTATATTATTGAACTAAGTGAAGATCGCAAAATATCTCGAAATAAGATTTTTTTAAAATAAATCTGTTTTTAAAGCCTGCGAAGATGCCCATAAGCTTTTATTTTTGAATAATGATGATATAGAACATAATACTTGTACAAAGTTATTTATTTCTGAAATCATTTTTATTTATTCTTTGAAAAACACAATATTAAAATAAATTAATTCTTATTATATGCACTAGACTGGCCCAGATTACTATGGGGAGAAAAAAATGTTGTCGAATTCCACGGGGCACCCCCCAGAATTGTGTCTTTGGGTGAGAAAATCAATCTCTGAAAATTTCAGCTCAATCGCTTGTTGCATTAGCTGGCGCATTTGATTTGAAGTTTGTATGGGGATTTCAGCCAAAATGTATAGGAAAATACACCTCCGAAAATCCCCAGACAAACTTCAAATCAAATGCGCCAGCTTATGCAACAAGCGATTGAGCTGAAATTTTCAGAGATTGATTTTTTCACCCAAAGACACAATCCTGGGGGGTGCCCCGTGGAATTAGACAACCTTTTTTGTTTCCTGGGCCAGTCTAATATGCACACTACAATTCTCGCTTAACTTTTCAAAAGGACCTAAGTAACATTTTTTCATGAATTAATTTGAGTACTGCAATCAAAAGCTTTCATGTTGTTCTGTTGATTGCGCTATTCAAATTAATTCATGAAAAAAATGTTACTTAGGACCTTTTGAAAAGTTAAGCGAGAATTGTGCATTTTTTAATCTAAGGCATATACTGCCGAATCGCATATTTGTTCCATTTTTGCTGGGTTTCCTCTTCATGGGACAAATATGAGATTCACGGCAGTATACTTGATGTACCCAGATCAAGGTAGAATGCCGACATAATAAGTTTCATGTTTCTGTTTGTATGTCAGAAGGGTAACAACAAACCATTTTTATGTGGCTCCGATTTTCTTCGTCAAATGTTTCTTTTAGACAATAGAATAAAGCTAGCCCTTATGCGGCTGACAAAACACACATGGCTGGTCGGCCGGATGCGTCCCTTGGCTCCATTTTTTGTGGCCCGCAGCGTGTAAGAAAAACTACTTCATAATCGGCCCGAAAGCTTTTCTATCTGGAAGCTTTTTTTATCATTTGTTAATAAATACTGTCGGATATTACTGATCAAAAAATAAAATATCTAAAAAGGCGAATAATGCAGCACGGGCCAGTTTAGCTGTTAATGAGATTTTGGCATTACGGAGATTTTGAGATTTTGGCAAATAACAGAGGAATTGGTCCCAATGAAAAAAAAACAACTACCGGTATCGACCTGGGGAAAGCTTCTAAGACCTGTATGAAGGAGCTTGAACTCTTCTTTGAAGGCCTAACAACCGAAGGATGATGATGATGATGATACTACCATCTATTGTAGCAAGGCACCTGCCGATAGCACTGGCCATATCTGACAAACGATTTGATCATGATTATATTATTGTTTATATTTCATCAAACTCCTGTATGAAGGGCCAAAATGGGTGGAGTGGTTCCATAAGCAGAGACACTTATGCGAATCCACGGGATGAATAGAGAATCTCCTTCCAGAAGAAAGTTCGTACATACAATAATATAATGTAGCCCTCGTTTCCCAGATTGACCCAATAGATGGGGAGAAGAGCCCGCCCTTTATCCACGAGATGTTAACAATAGGAAGTTGGCGATTCCACTCTTCCTATCCAAATCGCTTCAATCGGGTGCCCTGATGGTTCTTTTATATAATCATATAGTTTCGATGTTATATATACAATGTAATATATACAATGGAATTCTCTCACCGAATTTCCACATGTTTGTCCTGGATGGGCGAGACCGTCTCTTCAATATCAGCATGCTTTATATAAGTAGTTGTCTTCAAGGATGGAAAAGTAAATTATTCGTCGAGGAATATCCTTGTTGAATTCAGGAAATATGTTTCGTTTTGAATTGTAAATTTCAAATAGAGTTCTTGAATCCGAAGTCCCGTCCAACTACCGCTACCTGGGGAAAGCTTCTAAGACCTGTATGAAGGAGCTTGAACTCTTCTTTGAAGGCCCAACAACCGAAGGAGATCCGGAAATGACAAGAAAGAACACTGGCGTTGACACTTGAGAATCGAAGCAAGTTGTTTAATTGTTTATTTGTTAAGTAATCAATTGTTAATCAGCCACAAAAGTTAATTTGTGATATTTCCTTGCACATTGCATTTTTCACCAAAAAAGATCTATGAGCAAAAACGATCAATATTCGTGATGCAGGATATGCTCGTTATTAAAAAAAATCAATTTTACCTGCGCGAGGAAACTCAACCACCACTAATTCCAAATGTTGACGGAAATGAAAGCAGAGTAAAGAGGTTTGTTGTGTTAGTTCGGTGGCTAACCCATGGTACTTTACTTAAGAGCGAAAGAAAATTGCACTATTTTTACAAGATAAAGCAAAATCAATGCCCAAGCTGCATGATGCTGAATGAGTGAGTAGCTTGGCCTTTATATTACATGTCACCAAACATCTCAATGACTTGAACATTAAGCTGCAAGTCAGGGATCTACATGTCAAACTTTCATTATCCAACATGCAAACTATTGAAACAAAATTGAAACAATTTGGTACAATTGATTGTCGAAAACTGATACTTTCCTCTAATCCGGTAAAAACAGTTCCTGTAAATCTGTTGAATATGCTGGTAAACTCGAAACCTTTCTACAGTAGTTTTCAAGCCTTTTCCACAACACCGTTAACTGATGTAAATTATACACCTCGAATGTTTCATATGGAGATAATTGACCTCAAATGCAAAAACGAGCTCAAATTTCAGAAAGACACATCTCTTGTAAGATATTTTCTCTTTTCAGAAGTACACCTGTGTTCAGAATAATAGCAGCGAAAGCCGTTTTCCATACAAAATGGTCAACTTTGACAAGCTGTAACTTTGTACCCCGATGACCGATTGAATATTGATACTTAGTATGTGCAAAATTCATCATATTTGTAGTTCACTGCCAAAATTTCAGTTCAATCGATCATCGGGGTGCAAAGTTACAGCTTGTCAAAGTTGACCATTTTGTATGAAAAACGGCTTCCGCTGCTATTATTCTGAACACAGGTGTACATATCTGTGTGAGCAACTCTTATTAAGAATGAAAGCAGTAAAAAGTAGATGTTGATCTTTAATATCTGCTTGCGAAATTCGATCACCGATTGTGAAATCAATATGCGTCGAGTATTGGAATGAAGTCAACAATTCCATGTCCTGTTATGTGAAAAGAAAAAGAAAATAAGCACACAAAAAAGATTGTTCAAACGCAATAATATCGTGTTTAGTTTTTCATAAAAAAATTAGCCGTTCTGTAAAACTAAATGCCATTCTGGAAAAAAAATGTTTTTTTTTGTCTTTATTAACGACTTTCAGTCCAAGGCTGGCTCGTCTCGTAAAAAAATGCATTTTACTTTGGTTATTTGAAAATGTATAAAAAATACTTAGGCCCGCCAGCAAGTGGTCAATCTGAAAATTGGCCCGTGGCTTGAAAAGGTTGGACAGGCCTGTGTAAAGGTTCATAGCTTTTGTCCGATTTTTTTCAAGAGCACGAGTTGGGAGAGCCATTACACGCATATGAGGTGAAACAATTGCGGATCATTCATTCACTTATGCTGAGCAATCGACTTGAGTTTCAAAACTGTACAAACATTATTGTGCTAAATTTGGGTTTTTGGAAATGGAAGTAGAAATACATGTGGTGAATTTGAAATTCTCTTCTTCTTATTTGAAATTCATCACGGGATCAATTGTAGCGTGTGAACTCTTAGTCCTTACTGGAACTGGAACTGGAACGTGCTCACCAATTAAGTTCGTCCACGTTCGTCCAAGCTCTTCATCAAGCTGTCCATACCTTCAATTTGGAAGGACCAGTGATATCCATAAATGATTTTCATGATTTTCTGGAGTATTGCAGCTCTCATCCTCCTTTGCTTCTATATGGAACCTTATTTGCGATTTCCAATTGTGGCAGATTTGGCAGCCGCAAAAGTATTCGCATAAAGTGCGCCAGAATTCCCAGTTCATTATGGAAATAATTCAACGTTTGAAAATTCAAAATAATTTCTTTTAGAAATAGTAATTATTATTATCTATATTACTATTATTATCATCTATATTTATAGAGTTTTGGCACTTCCTCAGCAAGCGTGCTGGGAATTTTTACCTACCCCGGGCATTCTGAATGCCAAAGGGGATTAGGCTCTGTGGATCTCATTCGCCGGTTGACTTAAAATCCTATAATAAACGTTTGCACCGGATGTATTAGTTATGGTGGTTCAGGAATCTTCTTACGATGTTGCAAGTTCCAATAACCACTGTTTTTTGGATGCTATGGAGGTTATGAGATAGTTTCAGCTCTCCTACGGATCACAGAAGAGATTTCAGGACGGGACCGGGATCCGGACACGATATGATCGATCGTCTCTCCTACTGAATTGCACTTCCTGCAGCGGTCCTTCACGTTTTCGTGCAATATATAGTGCCGATAGTTCTTCGTCGCAATTACTCGGTCCTGGATGGCTACCATGAATCCTTCTGTTTCTGAGAAGAGTTCACCCCTCACCAGCCACGTATTCGACGCCACATTGTCGATATATTCCAGCTTCAGTTGATGGGGGTGTGTCCCATGCAACTCCTTCTGCTTCCACGATGCGATCATCTCGTCGACAGTTTTGATGTCGCAATTCAGCTGATAGTCCTCCAGCGCCAGATGCAGGTCATCTGTAGTCAGCTTTACACACAGCGCGAAATTATTATTATCTATATTATTATTATTATTATCTATATTGAAGAGATTTTTAGCCCTGGGTTGGCTCATCTCTAAATAATAATTATTTTGCATCTAGAATCAGAGTTATACTCCTTCCTAATATATTTCGAATACAAAATTTAATCATTGTGTTAACGGATTTTTACAGAAAAAAGAAGAAATGAATTAGAAAAAAAAAACGAAAAGTAAAACATTATAGCTTACGGAAAGTAAGAAGATACAAATCATAAATATCGCAGGCAAGTTTGCATGTAAATGAGGGTTTTATGGCTGCATCTTCCAACAAGAATGATAATTTTGATTTCCAAAACTTTAAATTTGTATGTTTGATTTGCCTGAAATTTCGAGCCAAAACTATCCATTATAGGTATTTACAATTATGAAAACATTAAATCCAACAAGTTTTGAAAAGATGCTATGGCAATGCCATTGTTTTAAAATATTTACATCAGATTCTTTTATAAGAAACCGTTGTGGTGTAGAAACTTTATAAGGGCTCCGATGCATTCATTTTTATGCACAAACACGATAAGAGTTGAAAAGAAAAAACAGTCCATAAAAATCTGTAATTTATAAAGGCTTATCTGTTTCAGGAACAAAACAACTTATGTTTTAGAGAGAGTACGCATTCTCCTTTCAAAATTGAAGCTTTGCCATCAATAGTAATAAATGGATTTTTTTTCAATTACACATAAGATAGACTAGAGAATAGAAATTGAGAAAGAAAGAAACATTTTCAGTTATACTTAATAGAAGCCAGAAAACTTGAATGGGAACAACAAAAATGATGGTGCCTGGGATCCTGAAACATAACTTGATTCGATATCGGTTGCTCAATGTCCTCAAATAAAATCAGCTGTCCCTAGATCGTTATGAGGATTTTGAAATTCTCCAACAAACGGTAGCTGAGTTCGCTGGTGCCCTAAGCGATTGAGGGTTTATTTGTTGACAACCGGTGAAGATTTCCAGGTGCGTAATCCTCCGGACAGGGAGCGGTGGAGAACCGTAACAATCACTTTATATTTATTTTCACTCTAAAATCACCACGATGAAATTTTTAACAAAACAAAAAGAACTATAACTTTATTTCCTATGCACAGAACAAATGTAAAAAATATGAAATTAAATAATTTGACGGGACACTATTATTTTTCCATACACTTTTCGTCACTGCTTACTACGTTCTTCACCTTTAAGTGGGCAAGATATTTGACAAAAAAAGGGCAGAAATTTGACGCAAATTTGAGTTGATCAGATGAGCGTGCTGTTAATTTGGGTGAGATTCTCCAGTGATAATTATAATCACACAGAAGACATCAAGAAAATTATTTAGCTCTTTTTAGTGGAATGTTTTCACTGTCATAAGAGGTTGTGGAATGAAATGGAATTGTACTAAACTCGTCTTATGACAGGGACAGAAAATGTCACCAATACATTAACAGAATTCAACTTTAATGTCTGGTTGCCAATGAAAGCATTTTCACTGCGAACAATAGCAATTGGCATGCTAACGAAAGTTCGTTTGTATTTGTATGGGACATTCATACAATTTTCAACTGGACACTCGATATACGTAATTTCGTCGGGAAGTTTGTTGGAATTCTTATTGAAATTTAAAGTTCGTTTGTATTACACGTGAACTCATTTGGATGTCCACTGGGAGTACGTTTGAGTTTCAACTGAAATCTTGTCTGAATTTGTATAGGATGATAGAGGAAGAAAATTTGTTAAGTTATTTGGAAATTTGAACATTTTCAAGATTGAATTGTTCTGGGGTTTTTTGTTTTTTTTTCACGAGTAGTTTTTTTTTTTTGAAATTCCAATATTTTGCCCGAAAATGCTTTTTTACCTGTTAGGCTGTAGTTAGTTGTGCAAACTTCTTGGGGAAATACTCAAAAACGTTTCAACAGTTTTGTTTCCAGTAGTGTGATCAATTACACAGCTTAGAATAAAGATTCCAAGCGAACCATTATGTGGAATAAAGTTCAACACATGATAAATGATTATAACATCTGTTGCTTGCCAAGTTTCAAAGAAAATATTCCATGAATGTCCCAAACATTGTCCAAGAAACTCATTTTGACAAATTGTGAAATGCACGTATCATTTCGTCATCCTGAAAATTTTACTTAGTAAATGCCTTACGCTTCAACAGTTCATCACAGCTCTTGGTTGTTAATTCATAGACATTGAGAGATATACCAACGACTATTTCACAGTGAAGAAAAGTCAAAGATAATTAAGTGGGGTCGTGTCAGCCGTAACTTCCTCCATGCTAACGTTACAAAACCGCATCAAATTTCACTATTCTCAGCTACCACCAGCCGAACTGCGTGCATTGTCATACGACCAAATATGTGTTGGGTGGCATACCAATAGTTAAATCTGACACGGTCAACTACTAGCAGCAGGGAACGGAATAGTTGTGGGATGCCTCGTTGCTTTGGCTGTCAACAGCGACGATGATGATGATGACGATAATTCAGTCCGAAACATAACCGTCCCAGTCCATCCATCCACTGGTCGTACTGGCAGGCTTCCATTCGACCGACCGACGGACCGACCGAGTCAATCAACCAAACAATCCGAGCCAGCCAGTGATTCTCATGAGATCAGCTTCACCCGCGCGGTTCGCAGATGTAATTATCAGGGGAGCGAATCAAATTATAATTTTACCCCCTGATTTCCCGGGAATATTATTCAGAGGGTTTCGATAAACAGGACATATGTTGCTTGGTGTGTAGTGCAAACGCGCTACGCCGGGGCATAGATCAGAGCATCGGAGAGAACTTGTTTACATGGGTGAATATTGAATTATTAGAAACCAGATTGGATTTCCCATCAAAGGGTATTTATGCGGTAGTCAATTGTTAATTAGTTTGTAGCGCGTGTGTTTGTGCAGTTTGGCACATCTCCGCTATCGAATTTCGGCACTAATTTCGCCACCAGCCAATTAGTTCTTTGAAGCTTGCGCCTATTTGGAACTTGATGCGGTTTCGGATTTGTGCCGGGCGACGAGAAAAAAAATCAATTGAAACTTTTGACACGTCGTCAGCGGACTGAAAATTCGATTCATCAATTGACATATTGCTCCCAGCAACCATCGCACGGAGCGGCGCCATGGGCGGGCGTCAAATCAGAACGTCCGAACTTACGCCTGTTGTTCGGCAGATGAAAACCACGCTGCCTGCCGGACCACGCATACCGCACATCAATCCTTCTCAAAATCTATTGTCAGGACGATCGCTCGGGCGGTAACAATAGACCACTCAATTGAGCAGCTTCTCATCGCTCGCTGTCAGTCTAAACTTCACTCGATTTACTCAGTCACTGTCTCGATTCATAAACCATGGATACGGAAGCATCGGACGCGCATTCGTTGGACACGAAATCTTAAAATATGACGCCTGTTGCTACTGCTCGGCCAGTGTCGTGTCTGGCCTGATGTGCAATAGGAAGGATATTTTGCGAAAAGTGATCTTTGCAGGGTTCACATTGAAGAACAGAACATATACCATTTTTACTGGGGATCAACTGTTACTTGTACATAAAGTAGGAAACAAGAACCGAAATATGTAAAATATAATTGTGTATAATAACAGAAATAAAATTACATCTGTTTCATATGCCTGAACTAAAAAAACGAAAAAGACTATTTGGGTTTAGTAAATTCAAAAATATTTTGGGATTATGGGTTTCCCAATTTGAAAGATTTGTTTACTTGTAGTATGAATGTCAAAACTACATTACGCCAACATTTTAGCATGTCTTGATTTAATTCGAGTTCATTTACTTAACCGTTTTCGGTCGAATATTATAACGTCTCGATGAGTATAAACAACCAAACTCCTCCATAATATTGTAGTCCATAAATCAAGTTCGATTGCGAACTCATATCCACATGGTGTCATGATGTTTGATCCTACTTTGTGGCCAGCTACGTCTCTGGAACGTGCCACAAGTGAGTGCTATGGGTGTGGTGACGCGGCCAACGATGATGATGCTTACCAACCAAATTGAGCGAACCGTACGGGACCGCTGTAGCATATCCTGCTCTGTCCGCTTTATTGCGGCAAAGCGGCAGAACCAGAAGGAAGGAGGCCACATCATCGTGCGAATGAATGGGAACATATCGAACCAGTTCCGGTTACAGTATCCATATAAATGACAATGAATTTGCGCCTCGCCTCCGATCATCCCGTGTGCCATTCATCTTGCTCGCTATATCTTCCGATGCGGCCGACATATTTGCTGAACCTGTTGGACGCCCATCGACCAGTTCGGCGGGAAAAAATCCATACCGTACGTGTTGTACGTTTTTTCCACTTTATAGGTTCTTTCCGGTTGATCCCACTCATGGTGAGAGATTGTCAATTCGTGTGAGCGCGTGCTGATGGGTATGTTAGTAAGTGGGCACAAATATTATATAAGAATAAGAAAGGATCTCGAAGAACAAGCTGGAAGAAGCAGAAAGTAAGAAGGAGCTAGCACTTTGGAAGTTGAAGAGATGTTAGTTGAAATGTGATTTTAATTAGGTTTTGAAGCGGGCTAATGGACATCGTGGGAGTTTCAGGTGACGATCTTCCATCTTGAAACTTATCTTACTTTCAAGTTTCATCTTATCTTTCTCATTTTTACTTGAATTAAAGAGTATATGTTCAAGAAGCGCAATACTTAATTTTTCGACGTAGTATTTTTCTTGAGAATTATGTATCTCATGTAAATATAAATCGAAAGTAGCATGATTCCATGAGCACGAGGCTCATGCATCCGAACACCACTTTCTGTCACTCACTTATCTTCCAATTTACACAAAGGGGACCCCTAGGGTGAGTATAAAATAAAAATAAGTTTAAATTGAAAAATATCTGCTACACAAGATGATCTAAAAATCGACTTGATTCGTGATTCGTCAAACGACTTTTGCTCGAATATTTTACGAATGGCAACGAATTGTCGTGAGTCTTGACCAACTTCATTAGATTTTTGTTGTAACTGTAACTTTGACTTTAGGAAAATCATTTAAACAAATAAAAACTTTAACCAACTTGGTTATTGGTTTCGAAGAATAAAGATTGAAATATGTACACATTTTATTGTAGCTACCACTACCTAATATAATTTATATTAGATACCCTACTAGGTATGATGCGCTGCAAAAGTAGATTGAAACATTGTCGCATGGAGCATCGAAATGCGGCTTGCAATCGACACTTGGTGATGTGACATATTGTGAATATGAAGCTCTTCCAATTCCATCACCGTGTGCAAGTATCCCACCACCACTGTCACCCCCGCGCCAGCCGTTATCGTCACTAGTCAGTCATATCTGACGCCGGAGAGATGGATGGTGAGCCAAATGCATTTCGGAACGATACGACGACGGCGATACGGGCACGGCTCCAAGCGAGGTAACCCGACAGCATATACATCCACATCCGACTGGAAAGGAAGTGTGTAAACGTGTGTACATTAATTACGATGCCCGATATTGATTGATAGATGAGTTTTATTCAAATTTATTATCCATCATCCATTCCGAATGAAATGTATTTAATTTACCATCGAACGTGGTGGGTACTCATTCGGTTTCTTTATGAATTCAGATGCATGTCTCTTGAGAAGATATCCGTGGAACGTGCGTATGGGTAACCTTCCATTTATGAAGTTTCTTCTTATGCTTGAACTTGGGAATTGTCAACTGGTCGCTAAATGGAACACTCTGAATCGTTTTCTAACTACGTTTTACCCAGTTTCTGGCTATAGTTTTGTATTTTTTGTCCCTTTCTCTCATTCCCGCATGCAAAGAATTAGTTACGCGATTACTTTCGGAGGATTTCCTGAATGTATTTCCGGAGAAATTCCAGGAGGAACACCCGGAGGAGTTCCTGGAGGATCTTCCGGGGGAATTCCTGGAGAAGCCTTCAGGGGAATTCCTGGAGGAACTTTCGGAGAAATTCCTGGCAGAAGTTTCGGAGGATTTCCTGGAGAAACTTCCGGAGGAATTTCTGGAGAAACTGCGGAGGAATTCCTGGTGGAATTAACGGAGGAATTTGTGGAAGAATTTCGGAAAATTTCTTTTGCTTGAAATAGGCTCACGCCGACCCACGCCGCAGCGCCGCCGATTACCAACGGCGCGACGCCGCCACGCCGCCGCCGCTGGCTTAAAAAGATCTGTCTCGACAAATTTTCAATTTGCGCACAGGTTTTGTAAAAATGCTCGTTGGCCAAATAGTTAAAAAAATTTGATTGCGAGTAGTGAAAAGTGAGTATTGAGAATCATATGATGTGTACAGCGAAAAAATAAGAAGTGAGAAATAAGAAGTGGAGTGATAAGTGAAAAGTGAGAAGTCAGAACTGAGAAGTCAGTAGTGAGAAGTGCGAAGTAAGAAGTGGGAAGTGAGTAGTAAGTCAGAAGTGAGAAATGAGAAGCGTGAAGTGCGAAGTGAGAAGTTAGAAGGGAGAAGTGAGAAACGAGAAGGGAACTCCCCCAGGAGTTCATTCTGAATTCCCCCAAATAATTCATTCTGAAGTCTCCAAGGAATTCGTTCTGTACTCCTTCAAGAATTCCATCTGAATTTTCCCAGGAATTTATTCTGAATTTCCCCAGGAATTCATTTTGAATTCCTCCAGAAATTTATTTTGAATTTCCTCAGAATTTATTCTGAATTCCTCCAGGAATTCATTTTGAATTCCTCCAGGAATTCATTCTGAGTTCCTCCAGGAATTCATTCTCAATACCACCAAGAATTCATTCTAAATACCCCCAGGAATTCATTCTGAATTCCCCCAGGAATTCATTCATAATACCACCAGGAATTCATTCTGAATGCCACAGGGTTGATTCTCTCAGAGGAGTATTCAAGAAAATGTGTAAAAACTTCTCTTTCTCGATCTGTTATCCGAGTGTATCGTGCAGAAATACACTTTCTCTTTGTATGAAAGAGCGTGCACATGCACAAGTTTCTATACATAACAGCAAAACACACGCGACCGAAAATATCCTCACTTTTTATCGATCATGTTTTTCTCGGCTTTATTTGAACGCTGTCGAGTTTGAATCAATACACTTCTCTTTACTTGTAAAATCTCTACACATTTCAAGACGAAGTGTGAGAAATGGCCTACCTTGAATACCACCAAGAATTCATTCTGAATACCCCCAGGAATTCATTCTAATACCTCCAGGAATTCATTCTGAATTCCCTTAGGAATTCTTCCCGAATTCCCTTAGGAATTCATTCTGAATTCCTTTGAAAATTCATTCCGAATTCCCTTAGGAATTCATTTCGAATTCCCTTAGGAATTCATTTCGAATTCCCTTAGGAATTCATTTCGAATTCCCTTAGGAATTCATTTCGAATTCCCTTAGGAATTCATTTCGAATTCCCTTAGGAATTCATTTCGAATTCCCTTAGGAATTCATTCCGAATTCCCTTAGGAATTCATTCCGAATTCCCTTAGGAATTCATTCCGAATTCCCTTAGGAATTCATTCCGAATTCCCTTAGGAATTCATTCCGAATTCCCTTAGGAATTCATTCCGAATTCCCTTAGGAATTCATTCCGAATTCTTTAGAATTCATTCCGAATTCCTTTAGGAATTCATTCCGAATTCTTAGAATTCATTCCGAATTCCTTAGAATTCATTCCGAATTCTTAGGAATTCATTCCGAATTCCTTAGAATTCATTCCGAATTTTTAGAATTCATTCCGAATTCTTTAGAATTCATTCCGAATTCCTTAGAATTCATTCCGAATTCCTTAGAATTCATTCCGAATTCCTTAGAATTCATTCCGAATTCCTTAGAATTCATTCTGAATTCCTTAGAATTCATTCTGAATTCCTTAGAATTCATTCCGAATTTCTTTAGGAATTCATTCCGAATTCCTTAGAATTCATTCCGAATTCCTTAGAATTCATTCCGAATTCCTTAGAATTCATTCCGAATTCCCTTAGGAATTCATTCCGAATTCCCTTAGGAATTCATTCCGAATTCCCTTAGGAATTCATTTCGAAATCCCTTAGGAATTCATTTCGAATTCCCTTAGGAATTCATTTCGAATTCCCTTGAGAATTCATTCCGAATCCCCTTGAGAATACATTCCGAATTTCCTTAGTAATTCATTTCGAATTCCCTTAGGAATTCATTCCGAATTCCCTTAGACATTCATTCCAAATTCCCTTAGGAATTCATTCCGAATTCCCTTAGGAATTCATTCCAAATTCCCTTAGGAATTCATTCCGAATTCCCTTAGGAATTCATTCCGAATTCCCTTAGGACAGCGGTTCCCAACCTTTTCCATGAGAGGTACCCCTTCGAACTTTTGCGTTAACTGAGGTACCCCCTATTTTTTGCTGTAAATGAAAATAGGCTTAACTCATAAGAGCATGAGCATGATTGACCGCCCACGGTTGCTACTCCGTTATTGCCAGGTCAGGCCAACAGATAAAGTTTGGGACTAACATCATCTTCAATGTGTAAGAACTGGTGAACCAAAGATAAGCAATACCAGCGCCGGCAGTATCCGAATGCAGGTTAATTAAGGAATAGGTAGTAGAATGTTGGCATGATACTCGCTTTGATAGAAGCCGACGAGTTATCTGCACTTTCACGAGAAATCACTGGGATGTTGGATAGGTGGGATAGGGTTTGTGGCAGGGTTCGTTTTGGTAAACGGTATGCCGTGTATAGCGTGTTGTTTGATGGATTTTACACAAAAAAACATTCTAACTAACAATGGTTATTTTAATTACCGACCGCATAAAGCAGTACAAAATTTCAATGACCAGCCGATCGTTCTGCTTACTGAAGAAAACACGACCGCACTCGATAAAAATTTTTACTTTCTGATTAATTTACTCACCCGCACAAAGCAGAACAAAATTTCGATGACCGACCGATCGTTCTGCTTACGAAAGAAAACACGACCGGACTCCACACAAATTTTTATTTTCTCGAAAATAGGCGTAACTCGGGCTTATTATTCCGTGCAGCTTTCCAATTCACAATAAGTTCAACCACCAAGCTTCCTATACGACTTTTATCACTATTGGAGGCTTCTGAGCCCCGAACCACTAGAAAGTAGACTTCTGTGCCTCTTAAAGGGAGATTTCTAAGCCTTTTATAAGGACGCTTCTAAGCCTCTTCAAAGTACGCTTCCGAGCCTCTTGAAATGAGGCTTCCGAACCACTTGAAAGCAGGTTTCCGAGCTTCTGGAAAGGACGCTTCCGAGGCTCTTGGAAGGAGGCTTTCTAGCTTTTTCATAGGAGGCTTACAAGCCTTTTGACGGAAGGCTTCCAACTTCCGAGCTTCTTGAGAAAAGATTTCCGAGCCTTTTGAAAGGAGACTTACGGGCCTCTTGGGAAGAGACTTCCAAGCCTTTTGGAGGAGCTTTCCGAGCTCTTAAAATGAGGCTTCCAAGCCTCTTGAAATGAAGCGTGAAGAAAGGGTTCTGTTGGGGGACGGTTCGACGGTTAGATGTACTTCCCTACGTTGTGCACCTCCTGGCAGTAATCCTTGATTACGTTAGATAGCCTTTCCTTTCTTGTCCAAAACCATTCCCTTTCTAGGAATTTGGACACCCAGTCCTTTAAGGCACTTCCTTTCTTCCACCAGTAAAAGTCCGTATCACAATTCCGTTAAACAAAACTGCACAATTTATTGGGAAACTGATAAACCAAATTTATTATTTTGCTACAGGAAACTCGCGCGCGCTATATTTGCCTTCTATATTGGTTGGCTATCGTTTGGCTACTAATATGATTTGTGTTTTGTGTGCAGTGAGCAGTACTCATTCGTATTAAATATTGTATGAGAAGTCTGTACCTGTCTTTTACATGGGTTAAGTGTATAATTTAAGCTAGGGTGATCGTTTTTATTAGTTTTACATTTATAGCATCTAGGGTAACTCAAAACTATGGACCGCAAACATTACCGGCCCCCTTGAAACTTGTTTCAATAATAATTTAGACATGTATATCATCGGAGGGCAAGGGACAAATCCGGTTAACAGAACGCTTGTATGTCCCTTTGGATGTCAAAATCGTAACCACCCTCACGACTCCATCAGTACCAGGGTGTATCTCCAGTATCCTTGCTAGAGGCCATTGTAGCGGTGGTATGTTGTCTTCCCGGACAATTACGATGCTGCCGATGCGAATGGGGCTCAGTTGATGGACTTTGTTCGCCTGCTGAAGTCCGGTAAGGTACTCTTGGCTCCAGCGCTGCCAGTACCGTTGGAACATCTGCTGTCGTTGCTGATAGTGTGTAAGCCGGTTCGAGGGTATGGCTGTAAGATCATGATCTGGGAGGGCGTTCATGGGGGACCCGATCAAGAAATGGGCTGGTGTCAAGGCATTGATATCGGTGGGGTCATCCGATAATGGGGCTAGAGGTCTTGAGTTCAGGGCTGCGGCGATTTGCACGAGCAGGGTGGAGAAGTTTTCATGGGTAAGTTGGCTGACGATTACCTTCTTCAAAGCAGTCTTTGCGGATCGAACAGCTGCTTCCCACAATCCTCCGAAGTTGGGAGCACGGGGCGGGATGAAGTGCCACTCGATTCCATGTTGTGAAAGTTCTGATTCAATCGCCTGCTGACCGATTTTGCTGTTTAAACTGTTATACAACTCATGCAATTCGTGTTTCGCTCCTTGAAAATTGGTGGCATTGTCGGAGTGTATCTCGCTTGGGATTCCGTGGTGCCCAATGAACCTCCGAAGAGCAGAAATAAAACATGCTGTTGAAAGGTCCGTAACGAGCTCCAAATGGATCGCTTTCGTGGTGAAACATACGAATACCGCGATGTAAACCTTCGGTGGGGCTGCTCGACGATGAGGAGGTGTCAGGAAGAAGGGCCACAGTAGTCCACGCCGGTTACCAGAAACGCCCTAGCGGGGCGGACTCTCGTAGATGGCAGCTGTCCCATTGGCTGCTCAATCGGCTTTGGGTTGAAACGGAAACAGCGATGGCATTTTCTCAGAACGGAAGAAACGGCTCTTTTGCCGTGAATCGGCCAAAATTCTTGCCTCACTGCGGCTAAAGTTGCTTGGTGTCCACCATGATGAATCTGAATGTGGTAATACTCAATGATCAAGCGGGTGAAAGCATGCGATTGAGGAAGAACTGCCGGATGTTTGACGGTGTAATCCTCAAGAGAGTAACGGAGGCGGCCACCTACTCTAACAATGCTTTCATTATCGATGAACGGACACAAAAGCTTCAAAGTTGATTTGGAAGGTACTTGATGCCTCCTTTTCAAGGAAATTATTTCCTCAGCGAAACATTCCTCTTGCACTAAGCGAACCAGCTTGTTTTTGGATGCGTTAATCTCCTGTGCAGTTAGGAATAGTGATGTGTTCCGGTGATTTGACTGCCGACAATTGGATAAAAACCGTAAACAGAATGCTACTAATCTGACTAAAGGAATGAATGATGAACGAAGCGAGAAAAGGAAGCTCGGCTCCATAGCTGCCACATTATTTGAGGCTACGATACGAGGTTCTAGTTCCACTTCAGTTGGGATCAGGTCGGCGGATTCGACCATCCATTTTGACGGTGCTTCCTTCAGCCATGTAGGACCGTATTTCCAAAGCTGACTTTCCAAGAAATCTTCAACGGACATTCCACGAGAAACCAAATCAGCGGGATTTTCATTGCCCGAAACATGCTGCCATGGATGCCCGTATGTCGCCGTCTGAATGATGGAAACACGATTTGCGACGAAGGTTTTCCACGTGTTAGGGGGAGCCTTCAACCAATGCAAAACAACGGTTGAATCGGACCAGAAAAACGCATTAATTGAATCCAAAGAAAGAGCTTTAGCCACCGTCTGGAACAGAGAAGCAGCTTCCTTCGCAGCACACAGTTCCAGTCTCGGTATAGTCAACCTTTTCAGTGGCGCGACCCTAGATTTCGATGCGAGTAGCTCGATACGTACGTTTCCACGTCCATCCACAGAGCGAACGTATAGACATGCACCGTATGCTAGATCCGAGGCGTCGGCGAAACAGTGTAGCTGCACATCAACGGTCAACGGTGAATTCGGTCAACTTGGATAACCGACGATGGAAATCCACCCATTTATGCTCTAGTTGTGTTGGAACAGGTGCATCCCATACGGAATGCAGCAGCGCCAACTGCTGCATGATTATTTTTGCGGTTACCACCACAGGCGATATCAATCCGAGAGGGTCGAAAAGCCTTGCTATAGCGGACAAAATTCGCCTCCTAGTCCATTCGCCTTCTTCATTCTCAATATTGAATATAAACCGAAGTTGGTCCACCTTCGGTGCTCAAGTAATTCCAAGCGTTTTAACCTTCTCATCAGGGCTCAAGTCAAAGGTTATTGTGAGGCTTGTTCCCAGTTGATCCTCTGGAACTCCAGCCAAGACTTCAGGATGATTTGAGCACCATTTACGAATGGAAATCCTCCTTTGGCCATTAACGATGTTAGATCTTCTCTGAGGTTAGTGGCTTCGACGATACTTGCAGCTCCTCCAATATAATCGTCCACGTAAAAATCCTTCTTTACCGCTACGCTTGCTGGTGAACTTTCCACTCCTTCATCTACTGCTAACTGTTGTAGAGCCCGTGTTGCAAGGAATGACGACGGCTTAAGCCCGTATGTTACAGTAAGCAACTCGTACACACCAAATGGATCTTCCTTAGAGAACCGGAAGAAAATTCTGAGGCGAAGAGTATCCTTGACATCATGAAGTACCTGCCTATACATCTTCTCCACGTCTCCAACAAGCGCCACTTCATACTTGCGGAAGCGAATGAGCAGGTTGAGCAGATGGTCTTGAATTACCGGTCCCTTCAACAAGACATCATTGAGGGAATATCCGCTGTTCGAACACGCCGAAGCGTCAAATACGACACGCACTTTCGTTGTCGTACTCGACTCCTTAAGTACCGCATGGTGTGGCAAGTAGAAGACCTTATATTGATATAGCCCTTCCATTCCACTGTCCTCTTCTTGCAACTGCCTATCCGTCACCTTTCGCATGTGACCCATGTCCAAGTAATCTCTCATAAAGGCGTGGTACTGTTCCTTCATGTTCAGATTTCTTTCCAACCTATTTTCCAATTTTTGGTACCTATCCAGTGCCGCCGCTTTAGAGTCGCTCAGCATTCTATCGAAATTTGGATGCTTCGGCAGCATCACTATGTACCGACCATCATCTGTTCTTGAATGGGTGCGTTTGAAATCTTCCTCACAATCCTGCTCCTCTTTTGACCAAGCCGGTTGATCACTGCAGCTTTCAACTTTCCAGAAGTTTTCAAGAAGTTCTTCAAGCTTATCCGGAGCAGTCACTGCGCAACACCGTACTGATTTTTTCTGCTGCAGACTAGCATCTCTTCCCGAAACGATCCATCCAAACACCGAATCCACAAGAATTGGTAGCTGCGGACCCAAAGTGACCCGCTTCATCTCCCTTTCGTATAGAAAACCGAAGAAATGCTCGGCCCCAGTAGCAGATCAATGCGGCCGCTCATGTTGAACTGGGGATCTGCCAACTGAATGTCGCTTGGAATCTTCCAATGCGAAATTGGGATAGTTACCGATGGTAATTCCGAAGTCACTCGCTGTAGCACCAAGAATTCCATTCCAACAGAAAAATCTTTAACTCTGGAAGTGATCGTTGTCTTAACTGCATGTTTTGCCATCGATTCCGCCTTACCAACTCCTGTTATATGAACGCATATGGTTCGCTGCATCAGTTTATGCATTTGACATATTCTTTCACTCATCACATTAACTTGAGATCCGCTATCCAGTAGTGCACGTGCTAGCTGCTTACCGCTATTGTGATCTCGCATCCTTACAACACCGTGGAGAGAAACACATTAGAATTCAAGCTCCCTGCTTCGCTCCAACGCTGTACGATCCAGTTGTCAACCCACCGGCTGCTTCTTCTTGAAGTTCTTCAACTGCTTCCGCTGCAACGTGTGCTCTAGCAACGTTATCCTTCCTTCCTGAATTTGCTGTTGAAGTGTTGCCGTTAGATTCGTTGTTGTTGCTTCCCCCGCTAATGACTTGAAACCCGGGATGAATCAGAGAGTTGTGCTTCTTTCCACATGACCTGCAGCAGAATTTGGAGTTGCAGTCACGAACCCAGTGACCATTTTTGAAGCAGTTGCTGCACAACCGCTTACTGTTAACAAAATCGAGTTTCTCCTTCAACCCAAAGTTTGAGAATTTCGCACACCGGACTAAATAATGCTGCTCGCCACAGCACTGACAAGTGGGATCATTTCTTCCGCTCTCTGTGGAAGCATGTACCGTCAATCTTTCACGTTTCCCCTGCACCTTTGGCTGTATACTGCCGACCTTGCTCGAGTTAGACTGCACAGCTTCCAGAACCCTAGTTCGCTTCTCCAGAAAGTCCACCAATGTAGTAAACGATGGATCTCGTAACGATGCCGCGTGATCCTCCCATAGCTGCAGCGTGTGCGTATCCAGCTTTGAACACATCCAATGCACGATCATCGCTCCCCAGTGCTCCGTCTTTTCGCCAAGCTGTTTCAAAATTTTCAACCGCTGATCAAACTCATCGACTAATCCGTGGATCCTTGAAGCCGACTCCTTATCAACCCTCGGGAATTCCATCAACGCCTGTAGATGCCGCTTTTTTAAGCAGATACTCGTTAGAATATCGCTTGGTGATAGTATCCCATGCTATAGCTTAGTTGACGTTGGTGATTGTAAGTGACTCGATCAATTTGGCTGCCTCTCGTTTCAATGCAGATTTCAAATAATGAAATTTCTGCACATCGCTGGGTTCATTAGAGTCATGAATCAGGGACACGAACGTTGACTTGAAGGACAACCACCCTTGTAGTCACCATCGAACTCCGGCAAAGAAATTTGTGGCAGACGCACCCTGTGTGCAATCCCAACGCACTGTTGTTCCGCACTGAATTGTCCAAGTTCGGCACCTGCGCCGGAGGAGCCAATTTTTCCAAGTAAGAAGCCCGAAGTTCGTAATACTGCGTCTCAAATTCAGCATACGCATTGTTCGTCTCCTGTTCATATTCCCCTTTTTCCATCCAGCTCAAAATTTCCTCCTGAAGCTCATGGAAATCATCCCATGTTGCCTCTAATTTGTCCAAACGTGATTGAACCTGTCCCTGATTGACCGCTGGGTCATATGTCGCCAAGAATTGCAAATGCCGACGTAAAGCAGCAAAATGCGCTCGCGTTTTTGATCTTCTCTTTCATACCTCCAGCCATACCCACACTATCAGATCAGCAAATCAGGAAACGTATCGGCGGATCGGAAAAGATAAACAAAGATACCCAGGAAGTACCGCAGATACAACTACGATGTTAATGGACAGTCACTCACCTGTGACCTGTCCAATACAGGCCTTGTATAATTTCAAAATTCACCAAAACTCCGCCCTGTAGCCTGTCAACAACAGACCTTGAATTAAACTTTAATCGCCAATATCCAATGAGTTGCCTCCCAAGGAACTAAAAGTGCCGATCCAGCCCAAAATGAAGCTCCGTTTAGCAATCCGTTACCGCACCCGTCAATCCGATAATGAAATAAAATCTTACGCAGCACCACCAAACCAAATTAAATATGTTGGACAGCTACTAACCTGTAGCCTGTCATCAACAGGCCCTTAATAATATTCTCTCGCCGCGCAAATTTCAAACATCAATTATTGCAGTACTAAACGCACCTTAAGCCATCCGTTCGTATCAAATTGTGCCGTTTACCGCTCACCGCGCCTATCGTCTATGCTCAATGGACTGCTGTGTCTCTGTAGATCATTAAACGCCGCATTCACCAAATGCCTCCCGTTTGAAGCGATAGAAATGCCTTCCACTCCGAATGATGCCGTAGTAAACAGCCCGCAACGTATATTACTCGATCCAGGAGACACATGCAAGGATGATAAAAAACGAAATAGCACCGCACAATACAGGTAAAGAGATTGGACAGGCACTCACCTGAGGCCTGTCAATATTAGGCCTTGTATGAATACGTATATCGTGCACAGCAGTAAACAACGGCAATGGTGCTCTCGTTGGAGTCCGAGTAGTCACGTGTAGCCAACCGAGATCAACCGATCCAATGTTGTGACCAACTGATAGTGTCCAGTAGCAAAACGTACGAATCCAATCCAATAGCGCGCCGTCCTTACACCACAGTACAGTCCGGGGAGCTCCGTCGCTATTACACGTTGTGATATCGGATAGTTTGGAATCCACAAATGATGCGCTTCACACTCACAGAGAAAGGGTAGAAGGAATCCCAGTAGCAACGTACAAATGATTAATTGTAATGGAACGCCACTCACCTGTGGCCTCTATCAATAAGGCCTTGTATTGCAATGTACTGCTGCTACGTTGAGATCTGCACTATCAGCTATGCGACAAAGAATGTTGCATCTGCTCCGTCTCGATAGAATGGATGGGAAAAGTATTGTTTGCCGTTGAAATGTTTCACCAATCCATTATATTGTCCGAAAAAATATGGTTGCGATCTCCAAAATCCAAAATCCAAGTTTAGAGCAGCAATGGCCAAAACTTCCAGAGCAATAATCTTTCTGACTCAACCGTCGTATCCTGGTCACGGCACCAATGTTGGGGGACGGTTCGACGGTTAGATGTACTTCCCTACGTTGTGCACCTCCTGGCAGTAATCCTTGATTACGTTAGATAGCCTTTCCTTTCTTGTCCAAAACCATTCCCTTTCTAGGAATTTGGACACCCAGTCCTTTAAGGCACTTCCTTTCTTCCACCAGTAAAAGTCCGTATCACAATTCCGTTAAACAAAACTGCACAATTTATTGGGAAACTGATAAACCAAATTTATTATTTTGCTACAGGAAACTCGCGCGCGCATATATTTGAGGTCTATATATTTTGACTATCGGTTGGCTACTAATATGATTTGTGTTTCGTGTGCAGTGGGCAGTGTTCATTTGTGTAACATATTGTGTGAGAAGTCTATGAGTGTCTTTTACATGTGTTAAGTGTATAATTTAAGCTAGGGTGATCGTTTTATTAGTTTTACATTTATGGCATCTAGGGTAACTTAAAAACTATGGACCGCAAACAGCTTCCAAGCCTCTTGAAGGGAGTTTTTCAAGCCTCTTGGAAGGAGGCTTCCAAGCCTCTGGATAGGAGATATCCAAGTCTCTGGATATGAGGCATCCAAGCCTCATGAAAGAAGGCTTGCAAGCCTCTTGAAAGGAGACGTCCGGGCCTCTTAACACGAGGCTTCCGGGCCTCTTGAAAGGGGGCTTCCGGGCCTTTTGAAAGGGGGCTTTTAGAAGTAGGCTTACGAGCCTTTTAAAGGGAGCCTTCCGAGTCTCTTGAAAGAAACCTTCCGAGCCTCTCGAAATGAGAATTGCGGACCTCCTAAAATGAGGCTTTCAGGTCATTGAATGAAATACTCCATGCCCCTTGAAATGAGGCTTCCGCGCCTGCTGAAATTAGACTTCCAAGAATCTTGAAAGGAGGCCTTCGAGCGGCATGGAAGTAGGCTTCTGAGAAGCGTATAAGGATGCTTCTAAATCTCTTGCAACAAAACAACTGAGCTTTCATCATGCCTCATGCCTCTTAAATGAAGGCTTCCAAACCTTTAAATTATAGATTTTAATTCGGAAGCATATTCTTAACATATTCGCCCACATTTTGTTTCGATTAGGTAGATTGCATAGACATTTTTTTAATTTGTGTATTCGTTCGAACTTTGGTTTACTGATTATCTAATCCCTATGCATATCATGCACAAGTAAAAGTTTTGAAATATCAAAATACACGATTATCAAAACATTATTAATATGTTTTGATTGGAATTGTAATACAGGGTGTTCAATAAGTTCGAATACAAATGTTTGATCATTGTGTTTGTAAGCCCAATGTACATATCCTGTATAAGTATTGGTGTCAGCGTGAGCGGCATATATACGCTAACGGATGTGTGTGGTGTTGACATTCTGTCACTTGTTGTTTGTTTATTACGCGCGGTGAAAATGGATTGGTGCATTGTAAACAGCATTTTTTGAATGTCAAAATCATTGCGGTGTACTACAAAACTGAGATTTTGGGGAAGGTTGATAGGGGGCCCGGTGATAAGACGGAGATCAGCTCTACCTGTTCCAATAGGACGATAACCCTTTATACACGAAAAATGCGATTTAAGCCTTATATGGGGCCAATTTCATCGACTTTTTGGACAAAACTTTGCGACCTCCCAGCTACCCGTATTTGAACCCTCTTAACTTTCTTGTTTGGTCCTTTATTATGTTAAAGCTGTACGAATACAAGGTCAGTAACTCGGACCAGTTCAAGACGTAATTCTCAAAATATGGAACGAAATGCCCATGCAGACCGTGCGTGCCGCTTGCGATGGGTTTCAGAAACGTTTGAAGCTCGTGAAGAAGTACAAAATAAAGGTCATTCCAGAAGAAATGTTACAAACGTTCCTTATAAACAATACTTTCAATGAAATGTAACCGGGAAAAGAAATAATTTAATTACAATTTTTAAACATTTTTTGAAAGTGTATTCGAACTTATTAAACACCCTGTATGTCCGCCATTACGCATGCAATTCAAATCATATGGACGAAAAGGGTTTTTTACGCGGTAGATATCATGTAATCATGGATTCCAGTGATAAATTTTACTGATTAAGAAGGGGTTTCTCCATTTTCTATATGGTCACCATCAATTTCGGTCTGAAAAATGTTGCTCTTGTTATACGCCGTTATAAACTCTTTGCAATGCAAATATTCTTATTAGGGTTATTTTTGTTACCACATTGCGACCAAAAATTGTGGCTTTGATCGGGCTTTAAAAGAAGGGTTTATCACGCTCTTCGTCACAACCGCAGAGCAGCTATAGGCGTTTGACGTTTGAAGCTTTTTCAGCATATTTGTGAGAGGTTTATTGATAGCAATAAGAGCGCCAATAGAACTGAGAAACTAGCTATGGTGATTGCCCTCATAAATCTGGTATAAGAATAACATAAATCCAAGAAGCATGGAAAGTGTTACTTGGGTAGGAATTCATTCTGAATTCCCTTAGGAATTCATTCTGAATTCCCTTAGGATTTCATTCTGAATTTCCCCAGGGATTTATTCTGAATTCCTCCATGAATTCATTCCAAATTCATCCAGGAATTCATTCTGGTTCTGGTGGTTCATCCAGGATATCTTTTTGGAGTTCCTACTGGAATCTTTCCTGGAGTTTCTCCAAAAAAATCAAAAAAATCTGGAATTTCTCCAGGAGTTTCTTCAAAAAATTCATCTTTGTGTCTCTTCTGAAGCTTATCCAGGAGTTATTGAAATAACTCACGCCTGGGGGTATTCAAAATCCGGAGCAACTGCGAGATAAGTTTCGGGAGAGACACAAAGATGATTTTTTTATAGAAACTCCTATAGGAATTCCAGGAGCTCTAGAAGGAATTACTGAATAAACTTCGGGATGAATTACCTAAAGAACTCCAGGAGGAATTGCCCAGGAAACTGAAAGAAGAATTCCTGAAAGAACTCGAGATGGAAATCCTGGAAGAGCTCCTGAAAAAAACTCAGAGATAAACTATTGGAAGTACTCCAGGAGTAATTTCTTGGGGAACTTCAGGAGTAATTTCTGATGGAGCTCCAAGAAGAATTTTTGTAGAAGCTCCAGGAAGGATTCCTAGATGAGCTCCAGAAAGAATTCCTCGAGGAACTTCAGGATGAATTCCTAGGAGCAAACCCTGGACAAATTCCTGAAGGAAATACAGGAGGAATTGCTGGTTGAATTCCAGAAGGAATTCATGGAAGAACAGCAGGAGTATTTCCTATGGGATTCTCCTGTGAATGGATTCCTGGAGGATCTCCACGATAGGTTCCTGTCAGGCGGAATTCCTAAACGAGCTTCATTAAAACTTTCTGAAAGAACTCTAGAAGTTCATGAATTTTTCAATCTCTAGTTTTATAAATTGCTAAATTTCTTAAATCGTTTATTTCCAAGCATAAATTATCAAATTCCTTAATCCAAGGTCTTACTCTACACAGTTCGAAAAAAACATGTACAATTACATTGAATATCATGCACATAATTGGAGCGTGACATAAGATGGAATATTACATTACATTATTGTTACATCAATCGTCAAAACAATCATCATCATACGTTTACGTTCACCTGTAAATTCACATGTCAAGTATAATATTGGGTGTATTGAAAAGGAATGTTATTTTTCATTATTAAGCGGTTTTTCTTTCGGTATTTAATAGCCGTAACATTTTATTTTTCAAATATTTTATTCACTGAAATTAGTTTTATAGAACATAATGTTTTCCTCACTCTATTCACACGCTTTTATTATAAATAGTTTCTCATCGGAATTCTGTGGAACTCCTCCATACACCGATAATGCAGCTGCCATCTAAATCCAAGCGTTCGGGATCCATCGCCTCTTACGTTTCTCAGCAGACGAAGATCGCTTCGAAAAACGAAGCTCGCGCGCATTGATTATGGTTGTGGGCTGTGATTACGTCCTCAGCACCACTGAGTCACACACCAAATTCCAGCAAAATCCATGGTTAGGAACAAATGCACTGCATGATCTTCCATACTCAGGCTCATCGTTTTCCCGCAGTGGTTATTTTCTAGGACGTTATTATGACAATCTCTCAAGCAAACCAAGACACCAAGACACGGATTCACGATACTGCAGCATATTTTAACAACGAAATCAATAAAACTGACGCGAAAACTTTACCGGACGGAAACGTGTGAAAGCCATCTTATTTATTTTGTTACTTTGGCAGATGACACAATCGATTTAGAGTATTTACATGAAGACATGTGAAGTTGCCCGTTTCAGCACAAACTATTAGTAGGGCTGGTAGTAATGATAGTAAAGTAACGCTTTATTGTGGTTGATGTCATGCTCCTATTATGTGTATGAAATTTGACGCATTTTTACGTTGGAAATCGATTCACAGAATGTGAATGCTACATGAGTGGCCTATTTACATGGCATGTAATATTCAAATTTTTTTGCTGTGTATTCCTATGTTCCTGTGTTTCTAAATTAATGAATTCTTAAATTCATAGATACCTAAAATCCATGATTCCTAAATAAATTCCCATATTCCGAAATTCAAGATCTTCTAAATATCCTAATTCCTAGATTCCTAATTCCTAATTTGAAACAGATTTTGCGATCGTGATTATGACTGATTTGTTTATCGGCTATGGCTATGTCGTGGTGGTTTCTGTACCACTAACCAAGCTGCCCACCACAAGGACGTTACGCAAGGAGATGTGCTATTCACTAGATGTCTCTATGCATCCCTTCCACATTCTGTCGCTTCCTACTTGTCCGCACCATTACGAACGTCTTTTAATCTGTTGATTTTTGTATAATCACTTTCGATTATCTACTCCCTCATACTTTCTCGAACGACACACGTGTTGCCCAAAAGTGTCTGTGACTCAAATGCAATCAAATTTAGTCACATTTGAGCTGCTAACCAGATTTGTCTGGATTGTGCTGCTAGGGTTGAGTGAGACTGACAGATAAAGCCGATAAATAAATCAATCTAAATCCATAAATAAATTCCTGAATCCTAAATTCCTAAATTCTTAAATTTGATGACTTTCGGTACAATTATATTCTGCACGCGACATGTGAAGACATTCCACTAAAAAGCTCAAAATAATTTTCTTACCCCATTTCCTTGTCACTGTAACCAATTTATCACATCTCGAAATGAAACAACGGTTGAAAAAATCCCAAAAATAATAAACAAATCGAACTTCTTTTCATTTCTTTGGTTTTCATAGAATTAATATGAAAGCTATAAAATGAAGAATAGAATAGAATCTGTTCGTGTGTTTAATCGAAAAGAAAGGAATTTATGAAATTTATTTTCTTACCTAATAATTGTGGTGGCCCCGAAGCTGAAACTTTGTGAGAGCTCCTAAATGTATCAAAGGCCATAGTCCTCCTGGACTCATAAAAATTCAGGCCCTGAAAACAGTGTTTACTTCCGTCATTATGGTGATTAATTTGTTTGCCGGTGTTATCGGTCAGTCCTACTGGGAAGTGCATGGAAGTAGAAAATCGAAAGCAATTATTATTCGCGCTCTGGCGAATAGCGTTTAAATCTGTTTTTTTTCTCCAATAATTGCATTCGATTAATTACTTCCCTCATTCCATGATCGACATAGGTATAACGCCGATTTAAAAGTAGCTCACAATTTAGAGATTTTTTGTTGTCAATCAAGCAACAAAGAACCTTTTAATATCCCTTGATCGATACCATCGGATTGCGCATAATGAAATCCATTCCTATTTTTCAGTGCAAAATTCAGTCAATGCTCTGTAGGCGTAGATAGATTAGGTACTGCAACCGTTAATGTACCTAGGTACTTTGCTGCATAATGATAAACGTAGGTTGGACAGCCTTCCATTCTTGCTCTGGATTCGCTCTGGGCACAGGTCAGCTACACAGCAAAAAAATTTGAATATTACATGCCATGTAAATAGGCCACTCATGTAGCATTCACATTCTGTGAATCGATTTCCAACGTAAAAATGCGTCAAATTTCATACACATAATAGGAGCATGACATCAACCACAATAAAGCGTTACTTTACTATCATTACTACCAGCCCTACTAATAGTTTATGCTGAAACGGGCAACTTTACATGTCTTCATGTAAATACTCTAAATCGATTGTGTCATCTGCCAAAGTAACAAAATAAATAAGATGGCTTTCACACGTTTCCGTCCGGTAAAGTTTTCGCGTCAGTTTTATTGATTTCGTTGTTAAAATATGCTGCAGTATCGTGAATCCGTGTCTTGGTGTCTTGGTTTGCTTGAGAGATTGTCATAATAACGTCCTAGAAAATAACCACTGCGGGAAAACGATGAGCCTGAGTATGGAAGATCATGCAGTGCATTTGTTCCTAACCATGGATTTTGCTGGAATTTGGTGTGTGACTCAGTGGTGCTGAGGACGTAATCACAGCCCACAACCATAATCAATGCGCGCGAGCTTCGTTTTTCGAAGCGATCTTCGTCTGCTGAGAAACGTAAGAGGCGATGGATCCCGAACGCTTGGATTTAGATGGCAGCTGCATCATCGGTGTATGGAGGAGTTCCACAGAATTCCGATGAGAAACTATTTATAATAAAAGCGTGTGAATAGAGTGAGGAAAACATTATGTTCTATAAAACTAATTTCAGTGAATAAAATATTTGAAAAATAAAATGTTACGGCTATTAAATACCGAAAGAAAAACCGCTTAAAAATGAAAAAACAACATTCCTTTTCAATACACCCAATATTATACTTGACATGTGAATTTACAGGTGAACGTAAACGTATGATGATGATTGTTTTGACGATTGATGTAACAATAATGTAATGTAATATTCCATCTTATGTCACGCTCCAATTATGTGCATGATATTCAATGTAATTGTACATGTTTTTTTCGAACTGTGCACAGCAAAAAAATTTGAATATTACATGCCATGTAAATAGGCCACTCATGTAGCATTCACATTCTGTGAATCGATTTCCAACGTAAAAATGCGTCAAATTTCATACACATAATAGGAGCATGACATCAACCACAATAAAGCGTTACTTTACTATCATTACTACCAGCCCTACTAATAGTTTGTGCTGAAACGGGCAACTTCACATGTCTTCATGTAAATACTCTAAATCGATTGTGTCATCTGCCAAAGTAACAAAATAAATAAGATGGCTTTCACACGTTTCCGTCCGGTAAAGTTTTCGCGTCAGTTTTATCGATTTCGTTGGAAAAATATGCTGCAGTATCGTGAATCCGTGTCTTGGTGTCTTGGTTTGCTTGAGAGATTGTCATAATAACGTCCTAGAAAATAACCACTGCGGGAAAACGATGAGCCTGAGTATGGAAGATCATGCAGTGCATTTGTTCCTAACCATGGATTTTGCTGGAATTTGGTGTGTGACTCAGTGGTGCTGAGGACGTAATCACAGCCCACAACCATAATCAATGCGCGCGAGCTTCGTTTTTCGAAGCGATCTTCGTCTGCTGAGAAACGTAAGAGGCGATGGATCCCGAACGCTTGGATTTAGATGGCAGCTGCATTATCGGTGTATGGAGGAGTTCCACAGAATTCCGATGAGAAACTATTTATAATAAAAGCGTGTGAATAGAGTGAGGAAAACATTATGTTCTATAAAACTAATTTCAGTGAATAAAATATTTGAAAAATAAAATGTTACGGCTATTAAATACCGAAAGAAAAACCGCTTAAAAATGAAAAAACAACATTCCTTTTCAATACACCCAATATTATACTTGACATGTGAATTTACAGGTGAACGTAAACGTATGATGATGATTGTTTTGACGATTGATGTAACAATAATGTAATGTAATATTCCATCTTATGTCACGCTCCAATTATGTGCATGATATTCAATGTAATTGTACATGTTTTTTTCGAACTGTGTACTTCATAAACGTATTCCCGTCGAGCTGGAAGCGAACAAAAACCAAAAAGCTAAATGCGCTGAGCCGCTTTCGCAGATATGCAACACTTAGCCATCGTTTGGAAGGTGCAGAATTTGGACTGGGTAAGTGTACGAACTTTCAATTTGATTCGGTTCGATCCTAATTGAAACCCGAAAAGGCCGAACATTTTGCTTCGGCGATTATCGCTTCAAAGTAGTGCATTCAACGCGGGGGTGTTCAGAATCCGTTTCATACAGTAGTGGGTTGAACCCATTCATTCCCACACATCATAGAAGTTTGGGGTGATCTGATCACGGATCAGATATTTTATTCTTGTGCGTAATTTTTGAAATCATTAGAAAATGCCACTATCGTAATATCAATTTTAAAAGACTTGCCCAAAATTTTGTAAATCCGAATACTTAGGGTCAGAAAAGGTTCAAATCCATCGACACAATGTGAATGAAGCGGGATGTTGTTTCCATTCACGATGCAGGAAAACTAAATCGGATTTTAAATTAGCTTCTGATAGTGGAGGCCATAATGCAGCATAATTATCGAATGTTGCCGATTCTGATTTGGCAACATCAGTAGCTTAGATCCGGGATGTTTTGCTCTTAGGCAAATGATGGGAATGATGATGATGATGGTCAAATGAATTCAGACTACTAACTGTGCTATGATTTGTGACTCCACGTGGGAGTAGTCGAAGTTTGATTTATTTTTCATCGTTTTGTTATGACTTAGGTGTTGGGTGTTGGCATTTCAAATGCTATTCGTTGTTTTTTCATTCATAATGCGAACATTACAAATTTTCTATTGAGTCGGTTTTCAGCTCATTGGCTTGGAGAATAATTCTGAGTCAATCGGGATCCGAACTCAGTTCCCACCAGAATGGGGCCATTCTACAACTTTGTGGTACTATCGACCGAACCGGGAGAGATGCCTTCGTTATTGAGTTCTGTGAAGTTTATTCTGCAAACCGGTCCAACTTTCTGCTGGATGAAACATCATCCACACGGTAATAACTTTTATGATTGCTTGCAGTCAACCACGGAGAGGCGTCACATAGTGGATAGCACGAAGGCGTTTCATGATTTACATTTTTATATCGAATGTTTGTGTGTCCATTTCCAATTGGGATTTCCTGATTGGGCTTTTGGTTCACAACTACTGGTGGACTTCGTTTGCGGGCTGTAATGAGCAATAAGTTTGGATGTATAGATCAAAGATTGGGGAATCGAATACAGTAAGTGTGTTATGTCATGCTTATTCGATCAATATTGCTCAAACTTTGAATTGCATTATCCTTAAATAAGTTTCATTGGGATGAAAAAAATATCAAGAGGAAGCATCACCTTTCAACTGAATGAAAAAATTGTAATACATTTTGATTTGATTGTTCGTGTGTGAGAAAACGCTTCGTTAAATTTAAGATTTTTAAATGAAGGAAAGAAATTATCCTCTACAAAATAAGGTCATTCTGCTTAGTTCAAAGACATCAGAAGATTTATGGGGGGTTGTTATCATTCCTTATAGTGACATTTTGGAACTCACGTGTTCGATAACAACACATCCATTTATATCATAACGATAGAACGCTCAGCCGCTATGAAACAAAATTACACACATCCAGTTGACTGAAAAGCTGCATGCTCCATCAGCGATCAATACATATGAGAGCAGCGAACTTTGGACTTAGTCGAAGAGTAGGGGAGGTGGTTCGGTTGTGGGCACCCCCACGTATCTTTTGACAGAGAATAGATACTGTTATTCTGACATCTGTCATTCATTTGCTGTCGAAACACGATGTTTTGTGCAGAATACCAAACTAGATAGACACCTCTACTTTGAACTATGAACAAATAAAAAAAAATCTACATAAAAATCAACACGAAAATTTTGTTTGACCTTTTTCAAAGTGTCATAAAATGGTGTGATTGAATTGAAAAAGTAAGTTCTAATGCGTATTCATATGCTTAGCTTAGCTTAGCTTAGACTGACTGTACATATCAATGGTTGCTACTCCGTAGTAAGTTCTAATGCGTATTCATATGCAAAATTTAGTCTACTTTGTGGTTCAATAACGATTGCCATCAAAATTTCAGCTCGAAAATGTTTTTCATCACTTTCCTGAAATGCAGCTAAATTCGGTTTTGGGCACCTTTATTGGTTCGGATATGGGCACCCTCTTTTTATTGACAAATCGTTCAATATCACTGAGTTTATCAACAAACTTATTTTTATGCTGTTTTTATGCATTTTCTTTGAATTATTCAGTAATAATTTATTGTAATAATAAGTTTTATTATTTATTTGTTTTTAGGCGCATTTTGGAACTAAGCGTTGACCGATTTACACGCAACAAGTTGCATTCGACGGGAATTAAGTCTTATTGTTTGCCATTTAAAATTGGACCTTTTAGACCTTCCGAAGTTGTTGACAAATTATCATTTATTTTCATAGGGAGAAAATATTTTTTTTGCCAGCGTTGTATATAAATGAATGCAATATATGTAAATTGATGGAAAAAGTTAAATCCAACTTCCTAAAGTGCTATTTTTGACCTTTCTTAAGTGATTGTTTTCGTTACCTTCTTCAATGCATGAAAAAGGCATCATCACTGCTAGGTGGATTAATCGACGAGCTCGGTGGTCTAGTGGCTACCACTTCTGCCTTATAAGCAGGAGGTCGTGGGTTCAATTCCAGGCTCGCCCCTTTCCTACTTTGTATTTCTATCTTAGTTCTTTCTGTGTTTCACGTTCTACCAGAACGATTCCTACTGTTAAAACCTTCAACACTAACAATCCAAAAACCTCCCGTGGCACCTATGAGAGGTCGTAGAGTTCTCTGCATCTTTCTTAAGTAGGTGTCCAACTAAGCATCCTTCCCCTTCCTCAGCATTCGCAAGGACGTGGCCAGGACAGATCTCGACTATTGGAGAGTGCATTGCTTTCATCTAAGAGATTGCGATTAGTCCCAAATCAATATCTGTGGTAACGGATGAAAGTGTTTCTACTCTCATACAATAGTCTTGGCTTGTACCACCTACGAATTTGTGCGAAATGCTCAATGCTAATGCTAATGCTAATGCTAATCACTGGGAGGTGGATTAATCTAGGTTTTTATTGTTTCATGACAATTTAAACTAATAAAATATTCTTTTTATTTGAAACTGGGTGGATTTCATTTGTTATTCTTCATTATTAGCCGGATTTTCAAGGGTGCCCACAACCGAACCACAAAACTGAAATTTCCAAAAATTCCAAATTTGCGAAATAGAAAATAAAATGTTTCAAATCGATGATAAATCGAAACCAATTTCTTCTCTAGCAGTAAGGCTGTACGTCTAGCTTTCCATTGGTATAAACATGTAGACATAATACCAACTACTTAGAACCAAAGTTATGAACAATATTCAAAAGGGTGCCCCCAACCGAACCTCCTCCCCTAACTACGACACGAGTGTAAATTGTTTCACAATCAGGATAACAAGCTTTACATTTTCATCATGAATAAAGTAGTGTAATTAGAAAGAATATTTCGAGCTGCAATCACTTTGATTTTAAACAAACATCACGAAACGTTCTAAAGCTTATGTCATAAGACCTATGCTATGTCTTCCAAAATGTTACCGACATCTATCAAAACTCTTCCCAACATATCCTCATATACTTGACAAGATATTTGATGCCAATTTGAAAGCACCTAAGCCCAATCAAAACGTTTTTACGTTCAGGTCTTCAGATCTACATTCATGAAAAAGCTTACGCTGGATTTCACACCATGAGGAGTTTTTGTGAAAATATTATACATTCTAGAAGTCGCCAAAGATTAGGTCGTAGGGCTTATGTAGTAACGGGCTATCATGTCTTCTATTGTAAAATTGGCCCAAAAGATCCTCAGATGCCTTTCAAGATACAGTGATCTCTCCCTTACTCGATATTGAAGGGACCATCGAGTTAGGGATGTATCGAGATAAAGAATACATTTTTATGTTTCTTCCAAAATATCAAACACTTTCATAATATGTCGAAATATGGTTTAGGGTTATTCGACAGTATGCCATTTAACCAAATGCCGTTTGGCCGTATAGTTAAAATTGATTTCCTTATTTAGTGAAGTGAGGAGTGAGATGTTCGACATGAATAGTGAGAATTGAGATGTGAGAAATGAAATGTTCGGAATTAGAACTTATCACTTCTCACTTAAAAAAAACACATAAATAAAGTTAAAAAAACTCGCTTTTTACCTTTCACTTCTCACTTTTCACTTCGCAGCTCTGACTTCACAAAGGAAAGCAGGAAGGAAGGAAAATGAACAAGGATGTTATCGATCATTTAGTAATTTGCGTTAGATCATTTACTAGTTTGTCAATAACTTATTCCAGAAGCTGAATTTCAAAATGTGTTGAATGGTGGACTTCTAGTGCGATGGTTTTTCTATAACTCTGTCTAATCATTATTTGTTTAAATTCCGCTGATAACGGAGTTATAGCGCTAGTTGCAGTTACCAGAACTAAATGATTTAAATTTTGTTGTTATTTGTTTGTTTGTTGTTGCAATTAGCGCTTTAACTCCTTTGTTAGTGGAGCTATACAATAAACCATTGGGCAAAGTTGTAGCAAAACCTTCGCACTTAAAGTCCACAATAAAATACATTTTAAAGTTCAGCTTCTGGAATGAGTCATTGAAGTACTAAATGATCGAACGCAAATTACTGAATGATCCATAACATACTTGAGAATTAATGATGAGAAGAAATAAGAACTAAGTAAAAATATCAATTTTCACCTCACTTTTCATTTCTCACTACTTGGTCCTCTTACATCTCAGTTCTCACTTCACTCTTCGCACTTTTCACTTCTCATTTCTCTCACTACTCACTTTGTACTTCTCATCCCTCACCATTCACTTTGCACTTCTCGCTCCTCACTTCTCCTTTCTCACTTATCATTTTGTATTTCCCACTTCGAATTTCTCGCTCGCACTTCTCACTTTTCACGTCTCGCTTCTTACTTTTCCATTCTCTTTTTTTTGCCTTTCACTTCTCACTTTTCACCTCTCACTTCTGAAACTTTTCACTTCTAACTTCTGACCTCTCACTTTTCACTACTCAATTCTTTACTATCACTTTTCAAATTTTACTTTTCACTTTTTGCTTTTTTTTCACTTTTTGTTTCTTACATCTCACTTCACAATTCTAACTTCGAATTAGTCACTTCTCACTTCTTATCTTTAACTTCTTACTTCTCACTTCTGACTTCTTATTTTTCACTTTCACTTCTCATTTCTCATTTCTCTCACTACTCACTTTGTACTTCTCATCCCTCACCATTCACTTTGCACTTCTCCTTTCTCACTTATCACTTTGTATTTCCCACTTCGAATTTCTCGCTCTCACTTCTCACTTTTCACTTCTCGCTTCTTACTTTTCTATTCTCTTTTTTTGCCTTTCACTTCTCACTTTTCACCTCTCACTTCTGAAACTTATCACTTCTAACTTCTGACCTCTCACTTCTCACTATTAAATTCTCATCCCTCACATTCACTAACTACATATTTCTTACTTCTCATTTCTCACTTTTCACAATTTACTTTTCTCTTTTTACTTTTCTTTTCTCACTTTTAATTTCTCATTTCTCACTTCTCACTTTGAATTTGTCACTTCTCACTTCTTATTTTTCGGTTTTCGCTTCTTACTTCTCACTTCTTATTTTTCACTTCTAATTTTTCACTTTTCACTTCTCAGTTTCCACTTCTCACTTCACAGTTCTCACTTCTAAAATTTCTCATTTCTTATTTCTATTTCCTATTATGAGATGTGCGAAATGTCTCATTCCTCACTTCTCGCTGCACACTTCATGTAATTCCTACTACTCAATACTCACAATAAAAGTTTTTTCAACTTTTTAGCCAAACGGCATTCGGCTAAATTTCTCGACATCGTATATATTGTTCATGTGTACTGATTCTGATAACATCGAGTTAGAGAGGTGTAAATGCTTTGGGATATTACTTCGAGAGAATATCGAGTAAGGGAGGTATCGACTTTTAACAAAATTTAGGCTTCAGTAGATCGCAACAACGTATTTTACCGACATAAGCTTAACCGTATGCAAGGAGACATGCTATTCCTTTTCAGTGGCTCGATGGCTCAGGTGGTTTGAGCGCACGAAACGGATAGCTTTTTTCTCGAGTTGTTAACTTTTCAAACTACGTTTTTTGATAATTTAGTTCACAATGACTTGATTAAGTTAGCACAATACATTACCTATCGAACAATGGCTGCGATGGTGTGCGGTTTCACTACTCGATATTAAACTCACTCGGAAGATTTGATTTCCTACAGACAAGGATTGAATCCCTGGTAGTTTATAGAAAAGCAATCCTTTCCACGATTGGGATCAATTGCGGGAATCAATTTTTGAATTTCAGCAGCTCCTAGAGTGGCATTTTTTGAAGATTGAATGCATTTTACCTGTGACCTCGTTTAAAACAACATATAGTAGTATATAGTTTCTGACTAAAGTACCACAAGAAGCAAAAACTCTGCGCATTTGTGCAATTCTAAATCTGCACTAAACTGCCGCTAACCGCAAGTAGAGCACATCTGTATATGGATGCCCATATACAGATGTGCTTGACTTGCGGTTAGCAGCAGTAGAGGTAACTATGACTATTGAATACAAGTAGACAGAGCTATGTTTTCTCATGATTTTTTAACGGTTGTATTTTGTATCGTGTGTTTTTAATTAACTCCCAAAAACTATGCAACATGTTTCAAAAAATCCTGAATAAATCAAAGAAAAATCAGATGGTAAAAGCTGTACTGTAAATATTGAGGATGGGCGTAAAATTGAGAAAATGTGAATCGTGTAAAAACAGAATCCTGTGTAATTACTATTGAAGAAAATAGGCAATTAACTTTGAATGAACTGAACTCGAGTGGCGATCGCTCTTCGCTTATGTGGCCAACTGGCACAACCTCACACAACCTTACTTCATCGAGCGCAGTTGCTGATGAAGCAAGTGTGTAGGAGCCAGACAATACTAAATACTCATCCTACTTGGTTGGCATTGTAAAAAAATACATATGAGAGAGTTAGTTCTGAAAATGTATTGCAAGAGTTCGGCCACGGGCCTGGTAGGGAGAATTTGGTTTCATTAGTACCCGCTAAGTTGCGGAGGACGACGGAGGTCTGTCTAGCGTACTGGTTTCGTGGGATCAAACCCCACCGAAAGGAGCGGTTACCCTCCAATACCTTTTCCGAACTAAATCTATCACATGTTGTACATATGCATAAATCGAGTTTCAGACATAGTAAATAATTTCCACTCCGGGTGGCTTAGTACCCGGAACATAGGCCATAAACTTTGAATGAACTACTATTGAAGTAATTGACTTAATAATAAAAACGTTGATAATTTATAGATATTTTTTGTTGTTTCAGAGATCAAAAGTTACAATGTGCAGCGAAAACATATATTTTTGCGCAGTTAACAACATTGCAGAAGTCATGGAAATTGTGAAAAATCATTGGAAATAGTTATAATAAAATATGATTTTGGGTGTGGAAACCCTCTCAAAATCATATCTTTTTATAAATATTATGAATAATTTTTACCAATGTCCAAAACGTATTTAGTTTGTTGTACATTAGAGAAAGAGACTCGGTATGTTCAGCAAAGTTGTTCGTAATAGTCTTTGCTAAAAATCCGCTAGAGACACCACGTGTCCATCTTCACTCACTTTTACGGAATTAATCATCAAACTATCAAAAGCCATCGTCAAACTATCAAGTTATTAGAGTTCATCACTGAGGAATGATGATTAAGAAAATTATTTTGAGCTTTTTAGTGGAATGTCTTCCCTTGTCATAAGACGAGTTTGTACAATCCCATTGAATTCCACCGCTTAATTGTATCTTGACAGATACGTATTTCGACCTCAATAGTAAGGCCGTCTTCAGTGTCTCGTAGTCGAGTCTCGTAGTGTCTCGTACAGTCGAGTCAAGTACGAGACACTGAAGACGGCCTTACTGTTGAGGTCGAAATACGTATCTGTCAAGATAAAATTAAGTGGTGGAATTCAATGGGATTGTACAAACTCGTCTTATGTGATGATGTTGCACTGAAACATAAAAAAGTCCCAACTATCTCCTAGGTAGACCACACTCACTTAGGCTAATTACAGGTCCCATAGTTCACATGCATAATTCCTAATTTACCATTTCGGCATAACTATTGTAAAACAAACCAATTAGCTGCATATAAAACACAGAGCTATTTGTCGGTTCCTGCAGAGACCACCGTGCCAAGGGGAAAACAATTCTATGAGGAATCAGTATCCCAGAACTTCCCATCTCCTGCACACAGCAGCCAAATCATAAAGTTATACACCAAGCTGTTTAAATGAGCATAAAAGCTGATGTGTTATACCGTCTGATGTGCTCCAAAATGCCAATGAGGATTAGGGATGTCTCAATGCTGTGTAACCTACGACTTAGGAACTGCCTGAACGATCTTTAAAAGCTCACTCGGTGCCGGCCCACCGCCGCCGTAAACATTCAGTATCCGACGGAAGTGCGCTCCATTCGCCCTCTCCTTCACTTGTGTCGCCGTTCGTTGTCACAGTTGCAACCGTAACCTCCGCTTTCCTGCTCCACTGAAGTTTAAAACCAATTAAAAGTTATAGCAGTAATCCTTCCTATCCGGCAAATTTTACATGTGTGCCTTCATATGTTCGGCAAACATTGGCGAAAGATAAAACAGCTATTTGCGGGTCTTTCGTGGTTTCGTCGATACAGTTGCCAGTAATAAATCAGTTCCACGATAAAGGCGAGTGGGCTCGATTTCCGTTGGTTTTCCATTTCACGTTTTCACCGCAACGAACTGAATTAGAAATCGCCTGAGAAATCAAATAGCTGTATTGGAACAAGTTGCTCCACTTAGTGGAGAGTTGTCTTTGCCACAGCTGAAAGGTAATGTCATGAGTGCGAAAAAGAAGAAGCCAGTATTCATGTTGTGGTAGTAGCAAACCCGGAAAGGGCGATGCTGCGGAAAGGCGATTCCATTCATGAACAACTCACCTGTACGCAGAAAGGCGTTGAGCGCTGCCTGACAGTAGATCTTTGACAACAGGTTGCTTCATACATATGTGCAGGTGATTATATGGCGGGTGTTTGCACAGTGCGGAATTGACGGAACACAGTATGAAAAAGTAGGTAACATTACCAGACAGAGCATGGTGATTTGAATCAGGTATTTATCTTTGTTATCGATTCGCATCGACACGATACATGAAGGTCTTACCAGACACACATTTATTTTCATGTTATTTGACGATTTTACAGCGTGTTTGGTAGAACAATATTATCACAACAAAATGAGCATCGCTAAAACTTTAACTACTTGAAAATATAGCTCTTCAGCTTTCGTTTCATAACCATTTGAAAAAAATAATCTAGCGAGGGGTCCCGAACAACTTTTTGTTTTCTTTTCAAAATGGAACCTACATTCTAATCTAATACCAGCCGCCAGTCACGAGTTAATTCTTTTATTCATTCTTCAATCGCCCACTCCATGAATCAAATGCAATAAATGAATTTCTTTGTGTTCTTTTATTTTAAACCTTATTTTGAAGGCTCATATGCGGAGAAACATAACGGAGCCGAAATTATTAAATACAACATTTGACTGGAAAACATTAACGCTTCGCAATGGTTAAACCCACTGGTATTTTTTAACAACAACCTTTCTCTGAACAATTCACTTTCATTTTTGTTACACTTTTTGGATTTAAATGTAAATTGAGCGATTCCAAGCAACAGCATCAAAATTTAAGAAAATTTTTAATTCATGATTTTCTATTGAGTTGAAACTTTGCACAGTTTTTCAATTTCATCTAAATCGTCATTTTTCGATATCAAATCTTCATATTGAGTCACGACTAACTTTTCAAAAGGGTGTATGTGAAAATGGTTCAAAAATATTTAAAAAGCTGCACAGCAAAAACGGAAGGTTCGATAGTTAGGATGTTTTCAGCAAAGGTAGACAACAAGATGGTAATTCGTAAGAAAATGTGCACAGGAAAAAAAAAATTTTGTTGCCTTTGAAAATATCATTTTGTCACAAAACTCAAATATCTCAAAACCCTATCTTTTTCGAACGTAATTTTTTAGGAAAACGGTCCATTATATTAGCTATCTACCATAAAAATTTGGTGATGGTAAACTAATAAACAAAAAAGTTATGACATTTCAAACATTTCACAATTTTCACATATAGTAAACAAAAAAAATTTCCGTGTATTTTTTTTTTTTCAAGAATCGCAGTTTGATGCTGATTTTATTGTTAAGGGCCTTGCGTGAGTTAAACAAGTTGTTTGTATGATATTCCATATTTATGTATTCATCGATATTATGTATACAGTCAAACCTCCATGAGTCGATATTGAAGGGACCATCGACTCATGGAAATATCGAGATGAGGAATAGCAAATCTTTGGAAAGCCGTTTGAAGGGACCATCACAGTAACCTAGAAAATATTTTTTAATATGGCATAATTTGCTTCCATGAGTCGATATCGAGTCATAGAACATCGACTCATGGAGGTTTGACTGTATTATATGTATAACTATTATATGTATAAATAAATAAAAATGAATTAATATTATCCTAAGTATTAAATTAAATGTGGCAGTTACACAATGTTGTTATAGAAACTCTAAGAGTTTTGGGTTTGAATTTTGGTATGGGTTATGATATAATGAAAACAGTTTATTAATACTTATTTTTTATTTATTTTTATTCAATTTTTTTTAAAATATCGAACACTTTTGAATTATTATCAGCACAGTTTGAGTATAGTTTTGCTTTAATTTTATTTTCCGACAATGGAATGAAACAGTGAAATTTTTGGGTTCCTTGGATCGTTTTCGCGTTATTAAATTGCTCGCTGAGCTCTGAAGCCTTTATTTCGTACTCTTCAGTAGTAGTAAAACAAAATGATAATTTGGTTAAATCTGTTTTCTTTTCTACGATTTGCCCAATCAAAAAGTTCTTTCGCAGTTTTAATTGGATGCTCACGTTCTTTGGCTAAACTTGCTCTTGTGGCCATGCGCTTTATTGTTCCTCCAATAGCATCACAAGGACCTTTGCCATGTGATGTAGCAAAAAAATGCCATTCTGCATCAATTCCGTACATTGATTTAAATTGACATAGGCTCGAAAAATTCTTACGATTTTTGTACTGTGTTCAATTTGCGTACTTCCATTAAAATAAATAACGAATGGATGAATTGTAGCTTGTTGTACGTTCCAGTGATGGGACTGCACTTCATCTTGCAATACAAAGCTGTAATTTTCAGAAAAATCACAAATGACTAAAAATTCACCATTTTGTAATGTATTTTTCGTATTTTTTAAAAAGCTGGATTGTTCTGTTTTAATGAAATCGTGAGGGATTAAACTTTCTAATTTCAAGCAAAAATATGACACAAACTCATCTACAGGTTTACAATAGTTTCTATGTCACACCTATCCGTGGTCACCCATTGCTCAAATGATAACTGATCAATATATTTTTCTTCAAACTCAGCGAATAAAGTATTTTCCAATGATGAAGAATCTGGACAATCCGAACAAGATCGTAGATAGCAATTTGATGTTGTATTTTCACACAAAAGACTACCAGTTAACATTTTAATATCCTTTGTTAAATTGATTCTTTTCAAACTATGTAAAATAAGATTAATATTCTCATGGGTTGTGCACACACATTATGTGTTCCTGAATTGGAAAGAAGCTTACATTGCCTTGGCCGAAGGCTTGCAAATGAGGAAAACCTATTTTAATATTATCGTGAATTTCCTTGAAGCGTGTGTACGCTTCTTTCAAAGTCGTCATCATTAATCGTTTTTGGATTGCTTGACGCTTTCCATCTTTTTTACTGATACATAATCTTTTGACCAGGCATAGCTCGACTTACTTCATCATCTTCAAAATATTGAACTACTATTTCTTTTGTCTCATCTGTTAATACAGTACTAGACCTAGTATTTTTGGTTGAAAGACAGTTATTCTTCAATTGTTTTGCCTCTTTTACTGTATTTCTATTGGTTTTGAACTCATCAATGGCATCCTGAATAGACCACGAACTTGGCAGCATCGACAAAATCAATAATTTTTCTTTCCTTGTCGTGGCTGCATTCGAGAACCTTTCCTTCATATTTATAATTACCTCATCGTAGTCTGTATTTTCCACATCATCAGGTCCTAATTTGAAGAATTTTTCGCCAGTCACGTGCAATGAAAATTATGACACTATCAATACTTTTGATCACAACACTGGATCGTGTCTAAGTTTCTTATAGATGCTATAAATAATTAAATCAAAATATCATGAAAACAACTTGTTTAAATCACGTCCCTTAACAATAAAATCTGCATCAAACTGCAATTCTCGAAATAACTTACACAGAAAAAATTTTTTTTTTACTAAATGTGAAAATTGTGAAATGTTTGAAATGTCATAACTTTTTGTTTATTAGTTTACCATCACCAAATTTTATGGTAGATAGCTAATATAATGGACCGTTTTCCCTAAAAAATTACGGTCGAAAAAGATAGGGTTTTGAGATATTTGAGTTTTTGTGACAAAAATGATATTTTTAAAGGCAAAAAAAAATTTTTTTTTACTGTGCATATTTTCTTAAGAATCACCATTTAGTTGTCTAACTTTGCTGAAAAAATCATAACAATCGAACATTCCGTTTTTGCTGTGCAGCTTTTTAAATATTTCTGAACCATTTTCACATACACCCTTTTGAAAAGTTAGTCGTGACTCAATATGAAGATTTGATATCGAAAAATGACGATTTAGATGAAATTGAAAAACTGTGCAGAGTTTCAAATATTTTCGAAATGGTCGCTCAGGATCGACTGACATGCCTCCGTGGAATGCCTCAATTAGCAAAACTAGCAGAGATTCATCCAGATATATGAGAATTTACAAATTGATTTTTTTTGGCTCGAAAAACGATGGGATTTCGACATTCAAGACATGAAGATTTCTGAAAACCTAACACATTTATTACATTATCACATTTCCAAGGATATTATTATCGAACCATTTTTACCTACCTGAGATAACCCAAGACCATCCTGGAGGTGAGTGAGTTGTATCCCCGGTTCGGCATAGGAACATTTTAGGTTAATAATTTTCTCGGCATTCCTATGTGGGATGATTTTATAGAGATATTTTTGGTTTTGAATGTAAGGAACACATTCGTTCTATGGAGATTTGACAAATATAATCATTTTTATACCTTTTTAAAATGATGGTCATTGTTCATCTAGATTATTTCTCCTAGATAGATGAATTAAAGTGAAGCTTATTGATTACTTCAAAGTTTGGTGATTGTACCAAGAGTCATGAAAATACGTGTCTTTAAAAATGCATTCGATGCATATGGCAGGGGTATGATTTTCGTCTATTGGTTAACTATTCTGAATCGATAGACTATTTTGTTTTCGATAGGTTCACGATTTTGCGGGTGAATTTTGGGTGAAAATAATCGTTTCTAATTATTATTTCTCCTAACTCACGCAGTGCAATATTTGAGCATGAGCATGAGCATGAACATGAGCATGATTGACCGCCCACGGTTGCTCCTCCGTTATTGCCAGGTCAGCTGTAATTACACAGAGAACCAACAGATAATGTTTGGGACTAACATCATCTTCAATGTGTAAGAACTGGTGACCCAAATATTAAGCAATACCAGCGCCGGCCGTGTCCGAATGCAGGTCAATTAAGGAATGGGTAGGAAAATGTTGACATGATACTCGCTTTGATGGAAGCCGACGAGTCATCTGCACTTCCACGAGAAATCACTATGATGTTGGATACATGGGGTAGGTATTGTAGCAGGGTTCGTTTTGGTAAACGGTTTGCCGTGTGAAGCATGTAGTTTGATGAAGTTTAAACAAAAACACAGTCGAACGCGCACTAATTTATCGACTTATCAACCGCACATAGCAGAACAAAATATTCCGATGATCGCGCGATCGCTCTGCGTACTAATACAAATACGATAGAACACGCACAAAATTTCCATTTGTTAATTAGTTTAATTACCCGGACAACACAGAGCCTAATATTTCATTGATCGCGCGATTGTTCTGCTTATTAGAGGAAACACGATCGGGCGCGCACTAATGATTCATTTGATAATTAATTTACCCATTCGCACAACGCAGAACAAAACATGTTGGTGACCGTTCAGAGCGATAGATGTTCCTACTATTAGGGGGTGGTTCCCCAGTGCACATAATCCATTTATCAAAAACTCTCTAATTATCCAAATTATGTTTACTTTTATACCATATACACAAACTATGATCATTTATGATTTACACAAACTATTTTTGATAATTTGAATTCGTTTTTCGACGTTGTATTTTGATGATGAATTTTGGTGAAAATTGTCATGGTTCAGAAAAGTGTCCCTGATTACAAAAGGTCGTGTTCGGTGCAGGATAAACTACGGTTGGTTATCGGATTACATCGGACATCTGATTAGTAGGTAACGAGTAGGTAACTGTACGCTGCTATTGTTGATCTGCTGCAGAAGATTTGTAATACAACCTGAAGCTACTCTATTTTCAATAACGTATGTGATAAATGTGATTCATTTAATATAATCAGCATAATGTTTCCCATATCCTTGTGCAATCAAGAAATAAGGAATGTCAATCCGGAGATGATCAGTTTGATTATCAGTGCAGTCCACGATGTTTAGTTTTACAAAGATAAAATAATTTAAAATGTATATTTTTTTTATTGTTAAATTTAAATAAAAACAACTTCACAACTTCACTTCACTAATGTAAGTAAGATTTTAGGGAATAAATTATTAGAATGAATATAATCAACGTGTTGGACTGTCTTTCTGCATGTTGAAAATGAAATGAAATTAGTATAAAGATTTATCGATTTGGAGAACGTCGAGTAAGAAAGATTCAATTTTATAATGAATATGACATATTGAATCAAATAAATATAAAAAAATAATGAAAAATTGAATTTTCCGCGCTTAGTATCAAAGGGGATGTAGTTGCCTTAATCGATCCCTCCTCAACGATGGTTTCTTCTCATCAATTGCAGCTTGCACCACAAGCAGCGATCATAATTGTAATTTTTAATTCAGTTGAGTTAACGAAAGATAAAATCGGTGAAAAGAAATCGACCAACCATCCACGCCCCCATGATCCTAAGAGTTGATCTTAAAATACATAAAAAAAATATAATAAAAAGATGAATACAATGAATCTCTATAATAAAGACACAAAACTTGTCTATGTGTGTTCTATGTGTTAGTGCATTCATAACCAGCCACGTATTTGCTCTAATGTTTACCCATATTTATTCTAAGAACGCAAATTGATTTTAATTGTACTATTTATAATTGAGAAATTAATGTTGTATTGTAATATATATCATACTGAAAACGTCTAAAGAAAAGAAATGTAATTGCAATTATGATAAAATTTGAGATGTGCATACTTGGAATTAAATTCTAGTTACAAACAGTGTTTATTAATAGATTACCATTAAAAATCTATGAAAAAACTAACCATAACCGTCATCAGATGCAACATGTGTACAACCTTGTACAGATGTACAACGTAGCTGTACAAGTTAGGCCATCCGTCTAGAAGATTCACTTCACAAACACTTAATTTCTTCGATCTTCGATTACAACAATAGCTTCCAATTTGCAAGCACTAAGTACCTAATAAAGTTTTATTTTTGACCAGCCGAAACAGGACAAAACTACAAATATGATGGGAACTGCACGGTAGGAAAAACAATCGCGTCCGCTCTTCAGCGCGGCACACTTCGATCTCTATTTCTCCAAACTCACGCAGTGCAATATTTGTTATAAGAAATGGAGTGAAGGCTAATCTGCTGTGTGAAAGAGCCACAATATTAGTAGAAAAATTAATTTGGTTAATTTGGTTGAATCGCTCGTTTTAACGAATTAACTAATTAACTACGCATCACAGTGATATGATCTCTAGGACAAAATACAGCAAATGTTTTCATATTTCTTATACGTGACATCAATCAGTACTTCCAACTTGGTATGGGAAAAATCGGTTCATTTAGCTCTATTCGTTATCTCACCTCTACACACAATCACAAATTAGGCAACACGAGCCCTTCCAATATTTTCAATTTCGATTGTCCGTCGTTTGGCTTCAGTTAGTAACGAATCATGCCAAAAACAAACAGACAAAGTGCATTACCGAATATTTTCCACATGTAGCAAATGATGCACAGCCGAGTATTTGTTAACATTCGGTTCGCATACGATCGTAATCGCAATTGAGTGGTGAGTGAGGATTCGGCAGCAGGATTCGGGCCGCAAAACGAATCATTCAGTTTAAATTGAATCAATCTTCAGATTCCAACTCAGTGTTTTCTGCTGCACCCAATACACATCGGTTCATTCTCATCTCTCGATTTCTTTTCACTTTATCTTAGGTTTCGCTTATTCCTGCTGGGGGGCACTCAGTAGGTATGAATTGTTTCATTCATTGAAACATCATGAATTCATTTTGCAAACGTGTGTTCGCTGATGGATTGGGATTTTAAGGTGATTATACAATTGATCCCGTCAAATTCACCACATGTTTTTATACTCCCATTTCCAAAATCAAAAATCTACCGTAATAATGTTTGTACAGTTCTGAAAATTGAGTCGATTGCTCAGCATAAGTGAATAAATGTTCTGCCATTGTTTCACCTCCTATGTGTGTTATGGTTCTCTCAACTCGTGCTCTTGGAAAATTTCGGCAAAAAGCACGTGGTTTCCAATATGGCCGATTTGTGGCTTTGTTGTATAATCACCTTAAATCGGTGTGGTTCGTGTGAGTGAGTGGGTTTTCTCATAACTGCTTCCAAGGTAATTAACTGCCTAAGCCAAGTCACAATTTTTCCAATCGTTTACCGTGAGGCTAACGATGATATGTACTTTTATTTCTAGGGAACTCGAAAAAACTTCTTTACATTAATATGGTAAATAATTTTTTTAACATGTTCAATCGTGTTGAATAATTTCTGTGAGTTCGGCTTCGTTATGCACTTTTACGCTTGAGTTCCAATAAACAAGTTATTTGGACTATAACTTGGTACACAGATAAAAATATGTTGTGATTTTAAATGTATTTTCATGCACATATTTGGAGCATGCAAATAAACGTAACATTACATCGATCTCACTTTTCTTCTAAATCGAAATAAATTGAAACTGTGCTTGCATGTAAAATTCAATCAAATTTAATTGAGTATCGAATGTTAATTCGTTTGATGGGATAAGCTTTAATTTTACACGCCGTTGAATTTTCAAAATTATTTGCTGTGTAGTATTCGATTCCCCCTTAGTTTTTATATGACGATTGGAATAAAAATAATACAGGAATCTCATTTTAAAGAGGACCCGATAAATAATCGATGGTTCTCCAACTAAAAAGTTCCGTTTTAGATATAAAAAAAATGTTCGAGACCCCTCCGTAGATGTTTTCCAAATACTCACGAAATGAAAGCTGAAGAGCTATATGAGAGCTACGTAATGAAAGTTTTGGCGATGTTCATTTTTTTTGTCATTAAGGTCAAAAGGTAAGGTAAGGTAAGGTGATTTATGCATTTTCAATATGTCATCAGACGATCTTCAGATCCAACCCCACCACACAATAACGCTTGTTACTTATCAGCGCAATGTATTTCATGATAGTATTTTTGCAGAGGTTATAAGTCCCAGCAACTATTAAAAAGGCTATTATGTTTTTAAAAAATAGCCAGATAGCAAAAAATAAAGGCATATCAGGCTCACCGTTTTCAACTGCACACAACATGGAACCTGAATAATAGAACTATACGGTTTTACCATGCAGTTAAATTATAGAGGCAGCTCCAAAATATATGTTCAAAGCAGAGGATTTGTTCAGAAATAAAAAAGACTTTGCCTGTCCCCCCATTTCTTGGAAAACTAAATATTCAAAATGATGGTTCTCATCGGTCTTGTACGGTCAAATTCATATCGTTTTTGGAACATTGCTCATCATTTGGAAAATGACCATAATTCCCAGAAAAATGGCCTAATCCAAACGGAAACACGACATTTAACGTGTCAAACTTCAGGATTTTGCAAAACAAGTTCCACTTTTTATGCAACAGATCGTACTTTGATTTTGCAAAACAAGTTTTTAGAGCAGTGTTCTGATGGTTCTGTTCTAAATGTGACGAGATGACATTATGGGCCATCTAGGAATGCTAGGAATGCAGTAATCCAGCACTGTGTAGCGACTGTCAATTGACACATTCCAGCGTAACGCGACACCATGAGGAGCCGACTTTTAGCGAGAATTTAGGTCTGCATTCGAAAATTAGCCTCGGGGAAATATGATTAAACAGGTGTAAAACTATCCTCACTAAATTTTCTTTCTGATAGAATATTCATTTTGAGATTTTTCGCTTTGAATATGATAAATATAGCGCGCTGCATTTCGCACTTTTTCGCATTTTGAAATGCAATTGCGTTTTTCAGCTCTGGTATACGGTTTGGAGTCTCGATTTATTCTAAGCTTTTCACGTATACATCAACAGAAATGAGGCTGTGAATTAAAATCGCAGAAAAAAACGGAAATTATAATTAAAATAACTGAATTGATATGAACACCGCCGCGTTACGCTGATCGACAAACAGTCTCCTGCAAATGGTGTCGCGTTACGCAAACGAGTTTATCGTTGATATAATACGTAATTTCAGCCGATTTCGATGCGACATGCGACATGTCGACACAGAATATTATAATATTATCTATCGTTGAATGTAGTTCGAGTTGGTGGTTACGATCTGGAGTTTCAGTTATTAAAGTTTGAGGGACTAACCGCCACAAATATAGAACTGAACCAATTCCTTTCGTATCACATATTCAGTTTTAGAAACAAATTAAATGGTAATGGGTTTTCCTATTTTTATATTAGTCACACCCAAGTATGACCCGGATCGGTTTTTAAGTACGTGGTCAGACGATCGATCCCCCTAGAAGTGAGTTTTTTTACACTGAAAAGTTCTATATTGCCTTTTTTCTACGTTAACCATTTTGAAAGGTGATGATGGCCCAAGAAGCTCAGCAATGTTGAAGAGGAATATTTCTGTCGTTTTTACTCTACGTTTCTACTGAAAAGTGGTCTTTCAACTTTTTATTTATTTCCGAAAAGATTGGTTTACGTCTCATGTCTCAACCAATGTTTATCACAAGAACGTATGCGTCGTGCCCTGCACTACTTTTAACTACATTTTCTATCTTTTCGCTATCATCAACACTACTCAGAAAATAAATACTCAATTTGAAAATAGTGTTTATATCCTGGTGTAAAATAATTGTCTTATTATTGTATATTCGTTCAGGTCAAAGCGAAGTTCATTAGGATGCCTGATATAATATGTCTTTATTAACGAACCAGCCCAATGCTGGTTCATCTTGATTAACATAAAATGGAAATATTTTTTTTCAATTTATCATTCAGCAACTCTCTGTTAACCTTTTTCGATAGGCCCTTATTCTTGCATTGGTTTGGTGAAGTTTTTTGCCTGACGCTATTCATTATATTTTCGACTACAGGTGACCAACACTCTTAAATTATTTCATCGATATTGACTGTGAAAATCTCTGTTAAAGTTCTTAAGATGAAATATCGACTAAATTGACGTATGTTCACGGCATCTTCTTTGTGCGCTGGCGTTCTCGGCTGTGACGATCTTAGTCAAAGAATAAAAAATGTCAAACTAGTGAGAGCGAACGAAAGGAAAATTAACTAAAATATTAAAAATCATCAAATTAAATGGAGAAAAGAAAATACGAGTCTTTCGGTTCCTCAAAGCTAAAAATATGTTTAAAAATCAAGATAAAACTTGTATTAAAAAACATAACTGCGGCTCCGTAACGCTTCACGTCAGATGAGTCTTTCAAATAAACGAACCATTGAAAACAATATAATCATACTTGGCATCCAAAAACAAGTTTGACGGTTCGTGACATGGTAGAAGGAAACCGTGTTCGTCAGCAAACTGTTAGTTACGTTTACTCATATGAGTGGCATGGTGATATTGCGTGAAAAAGAGAGAGGATTAAAAAAGCCTCACAATTTTTCGAAAAAAAAACTCAGTTTCACGTGACTTATTAACGGACGACCCCAAAGGGGTCACCAAACACCAAACATTTGTAATTTCCCACTACTCCTCAACATTTTTGTATGGTAACCTATTTTTTGTAGCATGGAGAGTTACCAAATGACACACCCCGTTACACCCCTAATTTTATTACGCTATTCATGTACAAGCCCTAAATTACTTATAAGAAACCATTGTGATACTGTATCAATAAACTGAAAGCATTTTATCCCTTATTACAGAAGCACATTCAATTCGCGTAACGCGACACCATATTTTTGTACCTAGTGTAACTTCATGGAAAATGGTCCGATTTTGGATCCTTATACACGAAAAGAAAGCTCTTGGCAGTACTAAGAGAATCCGAAATATTACTCTTCCAATGTTTGTACCTTTTGTCTAGTATCAATTATACGACTATTTTCGTAACGCGACACCATTACATTGTCATTGTTTTTAAAGTACAAATATTTCATGTAAACTAAAGTTTTTAGAGCAATACAATGTGCACACAAAAAGATCATTAAAAGCTGTATTTAATTACGTATTCATCAATACATTTTCACCCAAATGGGTGCTATAGAGCACATTTGTAAAAAAAAATGATTAGGGAGTCTTTTTTTTATACTTAAAGTCTGCTACTTTGATTGGCTATTAAACTATGTTCCGAAAACATTTTTCAGTGGAAGAAATGTTTTTCTTGTAATTCAATATGTATGTTTTCCTGTCCTACAGATATTGGATCCTAATTTTTAGTTTGAAATTTTGGTCCCTTGGTGTAGAAGTGCGTGGATTGTGTCAATTTGTTTTGTAAAATCCTGAAGCTTAGGACGTCGCAATCCAGGTTTCAGAATTGATCAAAATGAGGTCCCTTCTCCAAGGCACTAGCATTCCAGGGTGTTTCTGACTGTCATCTCTTGGATCATATACCCTCAAAATACATTTCTATAAGCTTGCTTTACAAACTCACAAAGTCGCAAACCAGTTTTCAGATAAATTCAAAATATAGCAACTTCTCCCAGGAAACTAGCAGTAATGTCCCGGGATTTCCCGGGATTATTAATTCAAAATCGTTACCGCCATCGGGGGTGACAATGGGTCTAGGGGGTGAGAATGGGTCATCGCTCACACAGGTAGCCTGGAGGCTCAAAAAGGTCTCTTATATTTTAGTCTTCTTTCCCACAGATACATTCAATCTTTTCTACAAGCATTCTAAGTAGTTAAAACAGTGACCCATTCTCACCCCCATTTGACCCATTGTCACCCCCGACGACGGTACTTATATTTAGTCGTGAAATTATTTAAAAATAGCTTGAAAATGGAATTATATACCCAATATCATTGTCTTCAAAAGATCAATGAGTTGTTGAAAACTCTGAGAAAATATTTCATTAAGAACGAAAAGTGTTTAACCCCTTCTGCAAAACGTTCGTCATGTCATAAGCATCGGTTGTCGAAGTATTAGCTCATGCTGTCACTCAAGAGAAGGATCTGCAGTGTCCTGTTGAGTTCTTATATGTCCTACTTTTACATAATGGCTGTTCTGCCTAAATATGGGGGTAAGGACGGCTCTGGGCTAATATCAGACGGATTCTAAAATCAATAATTCTGTATAACGCCCACAACATATTTTTTCAATACGAACAATCATCTGGTCAAGTTTGAGCGAAGTACTGTTTAGTTTTATAATACTTACACTCGAACAGAGTTTTGGTCTTGAAGGTTTAAACAGTAAAATTTTTTCAATAAATATATTGTTCCTTTTGAATGCGCAAACGAAGATCTTTTAGACGAGCGCTTGATGGTTGTACTTCAATAATCGTAACTACCTACTAAATGAACAAACGATTGAAAAAACTTATTCGTTTCACCGCTCTTCAACACGCCATGTATTACATCATACAATTATGAAGTTTATTCAGATATAATTTCATTTCTCGTTAATATGGGATTGCGAAGGCCGACGGAGATCCTTCGTCGCTTAGTTGGTTAAAAGCACCAGTCTAGCGTAGTGAGGGTCGTAAGTTCGAGTCCCATCGAAGGAAAGTAGTTACCTCCAATGGGTGGCCACCGAACGGGGAAAAACGGGAAAAGCGGGAAAAAGACGGGAAATTGAAGTCACCGGGAAAAAAAGCGGGAAAACCGGGAATTTGGGACCTGTACCGGGAAAAACAAATTTTCGTCAAGTTAAATTCGAAATTCTTTATTTAGATGGGTAGAAAACTGGAAGAAGAAAACAAAATTCTAAAAATCTTAAATCTAAAATTGATTAAATTACGAATCGAATGTTTTGATTGCCCAAAATATGCTTAAATCTATTTTAGAAAACAAAATGGTTGGGATTCAGCGAAACCGCACAAAGTGCATTTTTGACTGACTTAAGACTGATATTTTGTTCGTAGAATAAAAACCAAAAATAGTCCAGGTCAATTCATTCGTACGTTTGTTGTTGGACATGCTCAGTTAGAAGGATATCCGATACGATCTGTGATCAATTCTGCCACACGAAAATGTGTGCAGGAATATGGGTAATTTTTCATTGGCGCTTGGTGCGATTTAGCCGAACCAAATAATGATCTTGATCGGAAACAAATATCATATTATAGAAACAAATATCATATCATATTATAAAACATCTATTTAATTAAATTTATTTTATTAGAGAGAATTTAGTCTTTCTCACATAATTTTGCGATAATTTGAAAAGCTTCATCAGTTACTTAAGAAAGTATTCTTTCTGTTAATAGTCTGAATAAGATAAAACCAAGAGCTGAAAATGAAAATATGTTGGCTATACATTGTCCCTATTTTGGCTTTGTCGAAGGTTGTTCATCCAAGAAAAAATATTTACCAAAGTTTTGCCGCTAAGAAAAGAATCAAATCATTGTAATTTGATGCCGGTTGACACTACCTACATGGCCACGAAGGGCACGATTTCAGTGTGACTGTTGATTAAAGCATTTTGCATAACACGTTGTTGGTAATTCAAGCAACTATTTCAAAGGTGCGGTACAAATTATTAGTTGCTTCGAAAATAAAACACCTAGTTAAAGGTGGTTAAAGCTCAAAAATTCTTACCCTATTTTTTTCAAGTTGATCATAAACCGGGAAAAATTGACAAAATTCATCGGGTAAAGCGGGAAAAAACCGGGAATTCAAAAATCGTATTTCAGTGGCCACCCTGTAATACATTTTTCAAATCATAATCCTCCACATAATGTACTTGTACATATTCACATCTAAGTTTCAAAATAATAATATTTTTGTAATTTCCCGGGAAATTCGGGAAATTCATGAATATTTCCCTGGACCTTGTTTCTTGAAATGGAAGCCCTATTTCAGGGTGTCCCACAATGTGACCAGATGGACTATCGTTTTGAATAAGTTTTCCATGTCTAATATCACAGGGATATATGCACGTAAGTGTTAAAGTTAAATATTTGTCTGGATTATTCTCTTGACCAGCAGACCTGTCAAATATTGTCCTGAGCTATGACTCCATAAAGGTATTGTTAGCATTGTTTATTCCATTACATCCTATTTTAATTTTGTGTGCACTGTATAATGTTTTGCAAGTATGGGCATTCCATTGATAAACCCCTAGTTGACGGAAATCTATTATAGGACAGTTATGCTTTCAGAGGGAGCGTAGTCCGTCCCACGTATTTTTATCCATTAAAAAATAGTTCCTTGAACAACATATTTAAACGCAATTAAAAAAGGAAACTACAAAAAAGATATGAAAATGCAGTGGAATTGTAGATTGTCCGCAAATAAAAAGCGATGTTGTAGAAGGAGTTACAAATCGTTGGTCGTTTTTACATAAAAAAAATTAACGAAAGTTAGTAAACGTAAAGACATTGCCATCAGTAAAGGTAAAGACATTAGTATATAAATTAATAATGAGTGTTTTCGGTGTACAATTCAAAAAGCAGAGTTTTCCTTGCTGATTGAGTCGAACGAATCTGGAAACCCCTGATTTGTACAGAACAGCACAGCACAGCGTTTCACGTGAATACGCAATAAATGGTAGTTGGCTGTATGGGTGGTTTGCGTAGTTTTGTATTCTGAAAAGTGGCACTATGTGCTACATTAACCTTTATTTGTTGAATTTATAATCCAATTAGTGTGGGGATTAAAAATATTCCTGGGGTCCCGCACTATTCATTCATCTTGAAACTAGAACGGCAGATGCCAAAAACTGAACAATTTGTGTATGTGAGCGAGTACACGATGTTTAGCAAATATCGACATGCATCACGGGGGCCTGCATTGTTTCATGGCAGTGATTGTACAGATGTAAACCTCAATTGAGCCACGCGGAATATATTGTTTCGAATAGGTTAGAGAAATGCGATATGAAATTTATGTTGATTGCATTTGTTCGTCAAGTTTATTATTGGGAAGGTTTTGAGTTTTACTCCTGTTTGTTTCAATTTAAATTTCGTCTGATTAATTAAATCAGCATATAATTAGAGTTTCCATTTCCCGGACATTTTCGTTGTCCCGGGATTCGGGATGAACTCGTTCGTATATCCCGGGAAATCCCGGGATCCCGGGATATTTCTATGTTTCCTTAGAAAACTTATTTTTTGATTTAAAAACGATTTTATTCAATGTTCAGGGGTAAAGTTCATATTTTAGTAAGCCCAGATAATACAGATTTCAAATTGGGACTCAATTCAATTTTAATTTGTATCGATTCTTTCGAAAAAAAAAACGACTTCAAGAAGCAAATAATATTCATGTTTTTCTCGGAAGGTAGAGTACCCTATGATCGCCGAGTCCGAGAAGAAGGGTTCGCTGGCGGTTGAAGTCGGCTTGACTGTTTGCATTGTTTTGAATATGCATTGGGTTTAGACAGTTGCTGGGATTGCATTCAATACCCTAGTGACGAAAGATAGAAGATGCGCAGTAGAATCGTACTGGGCCCATAACCTATTGGAGATATAGAAACCCCCTCACAAAGAAAACACAATCCTAGAGTATCTTCTAACCCATGGCAGGCTACTAATTGATACTTTTGCCAAGAGCTACAGCTCTTCCTAATCTTGGTAGACAATTTTGACAGAAGCCGAGAATCGGACAAATTGATTGCAGCCTGTTGACCAGAGTCGATTTTGATCGAAGCGATACACCAAAAAATTAGGCAGAGCATCGGGGTCGGACCACTTGTACTTGAAAGTTTGTTGTCGATTGGACGATTGGAAGGACATGAATTGGATCAAGAATTGTTTTGGAGGCAAGAAGCTCAGGAAGACTGACTCAATGTTGGGCGTACACAACCTCGCTGTAGATGGGAGATGGGTTGGAAGCGGGCGCCAAATAGATGTGGCTGATTTTGTACTGTAGATACTAGTCGTTTAATTAATAGAAAGCTGTAGCCGATATTTTCATGTCTGTTCCTCTCTTACTAATTTAATAATAAGATGATATCGATTGTGCATCACAAATAACCTTGGCTCCGTATACATGCCTGAGCTTACCAAATAAATGAACTTGGATAAAAAATATATCTGATGGAAGGTATAAAAACATGATATGAGTTTATCATCTAAGTTGGGTTTCGCGTTCAAAACAAATAACTTTTGTAAGAAGAAAAATTACACTGTTTACGAACCGAAAATGAAACAGTATTTTTTGTCCCGGGTATCCCGAGATTTTCGGGATTTCAAAAATAATATCACGGGAATCGGGAAATCCCGAATTTTCCTAAATCCCGGGATTTTTTGTCCCGGGATGTCCCGGTATGGAAACTCTACATATAATCGTAGCGTAATTCAATGCATATGCATTGAAATTCGTCATGCAACTTATTCAACTTTGAGCTCACTATTGCACACATACATTGATTATACAAACCACTGTGAAGGCATATATTTTGAAATATTCATGGAGCGTTTATCCTTATGTTTCATCTACTCGTTTGAAAGTGATTCAAGTACAGATCCTCATTTTGCAATATGCAGCTTATTTACATTTCCTAATGAGGGTGCAGGAATTCAGATGGACCTAGCTGTGGAGTAATCCGATCTATCTCTGCCAAAGCAAGCATTATGTCTGGAAAGTTCAAGCAAATGGGTACCGATTCCGAAATGGCAACCAAATACCAAATGAGAATGGGACTGAGTGGGGCGTATGTGTATGGGAAAAGCATGCTCGGAACTAGGACCTATCTAACCTCTGTTTGTCCGAGTCACGTGTAGTTCCTGTTCTAGCATTTAATGTAGCTACATCATCCTCCCATCAAAATGGGCGAGGGTAGCAATGCAACACTTTGTGGGGCAGGTTTGATCACGTAACATTTTGCGTAACAGGTTACCTGGGGATTGAACCGAATCTGTTCAGGATTCGATATACCCCGGGACAGTGGGTCGATTTGAAGCGAATGGCTATAATTCGTTTTTCCGTGCAATTAATATATCATAAAGGATTCAAAGAACATTGCATTGAATCACACATACACTTATTCGACGAATTGGTTGCTATTTAGAATATACGATTCAACATCTAAATGTATGAATAGTTTAGACCGTCGCAATCTTATAGTGCATCGGAGGTCTAATGACGATTTAATCTTCTAAACGGTGTACCAGAACACGTGTGCATAAATTGGTAGAGTGCCCGAACCATTTCGCTAGAAAGTATTAACCCTATGGGAATGTTCCACTCATGACTGGGTTGTTGAACGATGGTTGTTACGAATTAGCCATTTGGTTCACTTGTTTATGCGTTGAGCAACGTTTTCTCGGATTTGTACTTTTTTTAAATCCCGTCATTTTTAATGCTCATGGCGTTAGTCCGTCTCGTTTTGCTTGTAATCAAATGATGGGCAATTTAATAACAAACAGTCCGGGCCAATGTGAAGTTTTCTAGATGGTAGATGATGGTTGATTTCCAGGAAGGTGAAGACAAGACTTCGGCATTGGCAATATCAGCAATGCCGCAAGAAGTGTGGTGAAAATAATTTGCCATAATGGGTCAGGTCCAAGTTTTCCGCCTAACTAGTTTTAGAGAAAGAGAGAGAGAGAGAGAAACAGAGACTTGACCAACTTTTTAATTAGACAGCAAAGTCGTTTTTCTTTAAAAATTGCCTGCCACGCGTTGTTTACAAATATGCCTAGTTAATTGGGTTATTGACTCAATAGACGTAGATAAAATTTACATTCCACCGAATGTGTCGTCCAAAGCGGACCGATCAGTTCAGTGAATGAATGTTTGGCAAAATGATTGCAAACCATTCTACATTTTTTAACCAGCAAAATAAACTCTCTACATAAAGATGAGCTTATCATCAGAACTGTGATTACTATTTTATGCCAGAAAACGCAATTTCTCACGATCAACTTGTTTTTATTCCGCCATCATTTCAACCTTTTGTAGCCAACACTGAGCTCATAGCAAGTTTTGATTATCGACTTTTGTCTTACTTTTTGGTAGGTATGTAGAAAACGTTGCTGGCGAAATGACAAGTGAGCAGTGAGAAGTGAGTGGAACGAGTGCCCTAATCATCTGCTGGTCCGAGATAGTGCAACGGACGCTAAACGTCTCCTTGCATTCACCAAAGCGTTCGTTTAACGTTTTCATCCCGGCCAGACGGTTGACCAGTTGAAAGTAGCTGAGCCGGAGACACTGATTAAAGATCAGCGAAAGGTGCTCGAAGAACGTAGCACTCATATGTTTGAGTTCGAGATTCAAGATGCTGTCGAAGCCTGTGGCCTCCATGTTTTTCGATGATTTGATATAGGCCGTAAATTCGTCAGCTGTGATCTCCAACTCCTCCGAAAAGTCATTAGGAGTCAGATGAATGTTGTGTGATACTCGTTAACGGCTGCTTCGTGTGGACTGACGATGTTCTGTCCAAGATTGTGTGAGTTGACGAAGTGACAGCCTTTTTCAGTGACCATCTCTGCAGGAGTTATCAAACGATCCTTAGAGCCATTATTGTCTAGGTGGTGGAATGGGCTGAGGCTTGGATTTTAGTATTTTGGTTATTTTCCAGAACGGCTTAGCATAGCCTGGGAGATTGCGGATCTTATTCGAGAAATCGTTATTTTTTGAGGTCCACCATTCTGGCCTTGATAATTTTTGTAATTCGATTGCAGCGTGCCTTAAGCTCAGGCAGTTCAGTACGCTGAAACTGCCTGCGAGTGACATTCCGCAATCGAATCAAATCTTTGGTGAGTGTATCGATTGTTAGGGTGTTGCTTACCTGCCTAGCCGTCGGTACATGTTGATCACGGGCCACCGAGATCGCCTCCTCGATGGAACGCAGCTGACGATCAATAACTTCAGGCGTTACCGGCCGCGCCTCGTAGTCGACGTTGGCGTCCACGCATCTTTGGAACCGGCCCCAGTCGACTCGATGATAATTTCGCCGGGACAGCTGATGCCGATTAACCGAGGAGCCCACTTCCGCCACCACCGGATAGTGATCCGAGCTGAGCTCCTGGTAGACGACCGGCTGCGAGATGTGGTCGTTCATGTTGATGATGTACAAGTCGATTGTCGAATGAACGCCGGACCGGGCGAATCCGGGCTCAGGATCGTGTAGTGGCATTCCTCCATATCGTTGCTCTAGATCAGCGGTTCTCAACCTGGGGTACATGTACCCCTGAGGGTACCTTCGCCGGGCCCAGGGGGTACCTCGGACAAAAATGCATAATGGCGGATTTTAGGCAATTTTAATCAAAACTTATTGATTAAGTTCTGATACATGTAAAGAACAGAACGATGAATGAACAAATTTTTAAAATCTTCTATGCAATCCACCAGTTCGAAACAAAATGGTGAATGATCTGTTAAAGAATATGCTTCTGAACTAAAATTTAAAGTCTACACGTTCGAAAGCCTCCATTTGAGAGAAATGAAGGCTTTTTCCGAAAAGCCCAGTTGCTTCGTTGAAAGAGTATTGGAACCATCCTTCTACGCTGCTCGAAAACCTACTTTTAATCAGCCCGGAGGACTTCTTTCAAGAGGATCCGAGGATTCCTTTCAAGAGGATTGGAAGCCTCCTTTCAAAAGGTCCGGAAACCTACTTTCAAGAGGTTCAGAGGCCTCCTTTCAAGAGGCCGGGAAGCCCCCTTTCAAGAAGCCCGGAAGCCTCTTTTCAAAAGTTTCGGAAGCATCTTTTTAAAGATTCGGAATCCATCTTTCAAGAGGCCCGGAAGCCTCCTTTCAAGAGGCCCGGAAGCCTGCTTTCAAGAGGCCCGGAAGCCGCCTTTCAAGAGGCGCGGAAGCCTCCTTTCAAGAGGCCCGGAAGCCTCCTTTCAAGAGGCCCGGAAGCCTCATTTCAAGAGGCCCGGAAGCCTCATTTCAAGAGACCCGGAAGCCTCCTTTCAAGAGGCCCGGAGGCCTCCTTATCAGATGCTCTGAAGTTTACTTTCGAGAGGCTAGGAAGCCTATTTTCAAGAGGCTTGGAAATCTCTCTTCAAGGCGCTCGGAGTTCATCTTTCTAGAGGCGTGGAAGCCTACATTCAAGGGGCTAAGAGGCGCGCTTTCAAGATGGCCAGAAGCCTCCTTTTCAGTGGCACGGAAGCCATATTCCAAGAGGCTCAGAAGCCATTCTTTAATGTTGAGTTGCTTTTTTCATATATCTTATTAGTTACACTTATTTTCATTTAACAGCCAAAAAAATAAATAGGGGTACCTCAATTTATGCAAAGGTGCGAGGGGGTACCTCTCAAGAAAAAGGTTAAGAACCGCTGCTCTAGATGGTGCCGTTTCGATTGCCGCGACTGTTGCCCCAGGCTCGATGTTTGGCATTCAGGTCGCCGGCAATGATGTACTGGGATTGTGCCGACGGCCTCGATGGTGCTCAGCTGGAAGCTTGGCAGTAGGCGACATTTAAATCGAACTGCGATGGCCACACCACCTCCCATGTCTAGTCGCACGATGCGGAAGTACGGGATGTGGACGCTCACCTCCGGTTTCAGATGCGTTTCAGTGATGAACGCCACGTCGATCTCCTTTTCCTCGAGGAAATCAGCCAGATCGATGCTTTTGCTTTGCTTTTGCTTTGCGTTCCAGTTGACCAGGCCTGCTCTAGCAGCTATTTTCAATGATGAACATGCCAGAACCAAGAGTGAAGACCTGGTCCAGACGGGTTATAAAGCCGCGCAGCCGAGTGGCGAGCTGCGAGAAGATCGGCATCAGTTGCTCCGGAGCGTAGAGCGGAGCAGATTCTTCAGGCGGGACGGCTTTGTTCTCCGACTTTCGACGGAGGGAGAGGGGGCCATTCGCTGGTGGATGGTGCTGGAGCTTGAACCGACGCAGCTGCCGCTGCTAGCCGCTTGTGCGGTTGTAATTGTGGGAGTATTGAAATCGCACGACGGAGAGCCGGGATGGCTGGAAAGTTCACCTCGTTGAGAGCAGGAACACGGTTCTTCTTCAGCAGGGTCTTGGGGGAGGCCCGGATTTCCAAAAAAACACCACCCGCTTTGAACAGTCCTTGGTTGTAGCTCGACGTTTGTCGCCGCAGTTGGCACATTTGGGATCAGTCCACTCCGTCTTGTCGCATTCTTCGGTCCGATGTGAGTGATCAACGAGAGTGAGAAACGAAAAGAAAGATGAGTGAAGGAAGAAGGAGAAAGAAGGAGGAAAAAGGAAAATGAAAAAAAAAAAAAAAGAAGGGAATAAGGAAGAAGAAACAAAGTAGAAGAAAGAGAGAAGAAAGAAAAAGGAAGAAGAAAGAAGGCAAAAGGAGAAAGGGCGAAAGTAGAAGGAATAATAAAGAAGGAAGAAGGGAGAAAAAGTAGGAAAAAGGAGAAAATGTAAAGGAAAAGGAGGGAAAAGGAGGAGGGAGAGGGGGCCATTTGCTGGTGGATGGTGCTGGAGCTTGAACCGACGCAGCTGCCGCTGCTAGCCGCTTGTGCGGTTGTAATTGTGGGAGTATTGAAATCGCACGACGGAGAGCCGGGATGGCTGGAAAGTTCACCTCGTTGAGAGCAGGAACACGGTTCTTCTTCAGCAGGGTCTTGGGGGAGGCCCGGATTTCCAAAAATACACCACCCGCTTTGAACAGTCCTTGGTTGTAGCTCGACGTTTGTCGCCGCAGTTGGCACATTTGGGATTAGTCACTTCCATTGTCGCATTATTCGGTCCGATGTGAGTGATCAACGAGAGTGAGAAGCGAAAAGAAAGATGAGTGAAGGAAGAAGGAGAAAGAAGGAGGAAAAAGGAAAATGAAAAAAAGAAAGAAAAAAAGAGGGGAATAAGGAAGAAGAAACAAAGTAGAGAGAAGAGGAAGGAAAAGAGGAAGAGAGAAGAAAGAAAAGAAATAAATATGAAAGAAGAAGAGAGAAGGAAAATGAATTACGTTCCCGACGTTTCGGCCGATTGGTTTTGGCCTTTCTCAAGGGAAACATGTATGAACATTCAACATATAGCATAGAACATAAAAGGACAGAATTAACTACTCACTAATGAAGTCTATCGTCTATCGTTAGATTGGGATCTCGCTTGAGAAAGGCCAAAATCAATCGGGAACGTAAACAAAATCGTTCTTAAATCCACAGACTGAGAAAGCCAAAATTTGAATAAGTGAAACAAATCCAGTCGGTAACGCCATTACAAGTTACCTTTAGCGGTAATGTGATAGATACGGTTCATCCCCTTAGGCAATTAGCGGATTATTTAGTGCACCTTTCCGCCGCTGACGTCTGTTTTTAAGAGCTTTCAAAAATTAAAACTGCTGTAAAACGTCTTACCGCACGGCTAAGGAGGGCAGTTACCGGATTGAACCTCAAGTGAGCCATTTCTAGGATTGTGGCCAATGTGGGCGAATTCAACCCGACTGGCCCAGGAGCCTTTCTTAGTCTTGCGGTAAGATGCGCGGTTACAAAGCAAGACCATGCTGAAGGTGGCTGGTTTCGATTCTCGGTCCGGTATAGGAAATTTTCGGGTTGGAAATTTCTCAACTTCCCTGGGCATAAAAGTATCATCATGTTAGCCTTATGATATACAAATGCAAGAATTGCTTAACTAGAAGCCTCGCGGTAATGTCCCAGTGGGGGATGTAATACTAATAATAAGAAGAAGAAGGCTCAGGAGCCTTAAATAAAGTTTCCATTTCCAACCTATTTTGACTCAATTTAGGAAATGGTCATTCCGGCGGTCCCCCGGATTGTGGTAAATGTGGCCGGATTGAACTTGAGTGGCGCAGGAACCCTGAAGATATCATTCCCATCATTGCTTTGTGTAATCATTTCTAGGTATCACACGACCTGTTTTAATTTAAATTCGTAAATGGACACTTTTTCGGGGACAACTGACCCTAACGGATTCTGGAATAATTTTTGGAACCGTACTGGATTTTTATAGTCATAATTGAAATCTCTGTATGATTCGACGCTACTTTTTCCAAATGTCACCTGACAGAACTCACTATAGAATCGCTCAAAAAATATTTTTTTCAAATCTTTATTTGTGTGAATTTTGAAATGGTTTCAGTTCTGGACTTCTTCGAAAAATAAACATATCGAATCGGGCGCGGAAGCCAATGACGATTTTTTTCTCGCACAAAGTGCTTCACAGGAAGACGATGCGTATAAAATATCTATATATTCCATAAACCGGTAAAATACCCCGTTGCCCCCGGTAACGAGCACACGAGCTACATCATGCGATCAATCATTATGGACTCTTCTGATGATGACGGTGGGGATATCCCGACGATGACGACGACGACGGAAGCACAGAAAGGTGCTCAATGCACCTAACATCTTGTGGAAATTGTGCTTCGAGAAAATGCGGAATGCTCTAAAAGTTGTGACCCAAGTGCGTTTCCATGGATCTCTCGGACCGGGAATAGGAAAGAAAAATAACAGTGGAGATTCAAATCCTGTCTCTAACCATCAGCTTTTAACGGTTTGTTTATCGACATCGGCGAGATGTTTACGCTGAAGGAAAAAGCTTTTCCAAAGCGCAGAGAACGATAAACCTCTGATTGGTTGTTATGTTGTTATGATTCACGGGCAATGATCATCGTCAGCCTACCAGACAATGCGATGTGACTTTTGGCGTTGGCGGGTGCCGTTAGTCAATGAAGATTTTTAATATGAAAGAAATATGTGGAAAATCATTTACGTTTCTGGAGTAAACCAAGTTAATCCGACTTTAAGCTAGCCTCCAGTTAATGTAGTCTTGTTTTACTTCTTTCTTCTAGTAATTATTGTTAATGTGTAGCATACTAAAATTTTCCATAATTTAGTTGATTGAAAATCAGGTTTCATTATTTACAAAACGTAAAAGTTTTTTTTTTTTATATCTTTATTATAGAGGTTTGCAGCCCTAGGCTGGCTCACCTCTAAAACGTAGAAGTTATCCGATCTACATATTGTTTATGCTGGCGATAGTCCAATCTCACCCCAGTCCGTTGACGCTACTGTTTAATATTTACAAGTTTTGAATTACAATTTTTCATTGTAGACACTAAATGGGGTTAAGCAAACTCATTGCAATGAATCAGAGAGAAAATGCCGTTATCTACTGTACTTAATCGTTTCAGCAATACATTTGAATACTGCAGGTTGTTTTTAGCTATAAGAGCTACTACAAATCAAGCTCCAAGTAATCCAATTACTTACTATACAAATTATCCAAATGTAGGTACTGATATCCATTCGATAAAACAATTCGAATGGATAGATAACCCAAGTCCAAAATGAAAACCCAAGTCTGACGGTCAACCGCAAACCGCCCTGAAAACATTGACGCCATTGGTAACCACACTCACATGAAGGGGGCGGGGGTCGAATATCACTCCCAATGGAGACCGATCGGCCTTCGGTCTGGACCGAAATCGTTCGCGCTAAGGAATTTCGTTTGAAGATTATGTTAATTTAATTCGTTTGATCAATTTTCACCGCACCATGCTCCCCGAATAAGACAATACACATGTGTGGTGGTGTGTACATGCATTTCGGCCATATCCGTAGTAAACACATATCACGTGGCTCCATATCGAGGGGGGACCGAAAAGTGTAAAACAATTGAATCAAATCGGTCGTCGTTTGTCGGTTTTCCCTTTCACTGCTGTCGTAGTCGAACGGTTTTCCTCGAAGAAGAAATTCGTTGCAAGACGGCAAGACTTTGAAAGCGTTATATCCTTAACCCGTTTTCCTGTCTTGGGCGGGATCTTGAGCGGGGGAGTGCCGTGAAATGGGTAGGACTTGTTGAACTTTCTGAGATTTCCAGCTCTGGCAGGTTAGGGAAGGCACCGCGGTTGGGTCGGAGGAACTTCTCAAATCGCTATGAATAACGATGTGAACCCATTCCGTTCGTACGGAAAACTTTAGATTCCGGAACCAATTTGATCAAACTGAGTTTTGTCAACGAGTACGATGGGAAGCACGACGACAGCGATGGTGATGTGTGTTGTGCAAGAACGTAGGGAAATGGGGACAATATACCATATTGAACGACCCAATACTATGCAACAATTGTAGAAAAATTTAATTGTTTTGATGTCCAATCTGCAGCAGATAACGACGGTCATTTGTATATTGATAACTTTTGACGACAAATCATCCCTCTTTTCTACTTCTTGCTTGTAACTTCGATCAAAGTATATTGCGTTTTATTTTTCCTTTAGTAAAGTAAATCATAGTTATGATAAAAAATAAGAATGTTCCCTTAAACAATTAGTAAACTACCAATGAAAAAATCAGGGTAGCATCAAATAAATATAAAATTTCCTAAATAATGCAACATTTCCATAAACGTAAGGTAACGAAATGAGAATGCCAGGCGTTAGACAAAAAAGTTGAGATTGGCAAAATTTTGATGAAAATGAAATTAGCTAATTAGCATAGTTTTGGTTAAAATAATTTGATTCTAATAAAACTGGAACCATCAGATGCAGAAATGTCTTTAGATTTTTGTCCTTATCCAAAATCTCAGGTCGGTCCACGGGCACCGGAGATGTTCCTGGCAGGTTTTTGAAGTTCCTCACCACACTGACGATTTGTAAACCCTATCAGAGTCTTGTAGGCTTCTCTGGATATTTCGGGCAGTGTCACAAGTGTCTGGCGATATTAAGGACCCCGCAGATTTCGCACGTTGTTTGGAAAGGGCTCCCACCAAAATTGTGTGACAGCCGAGTATGGCCGACCCGCACTCTTCAGGTTGAGTAGTTCTCTTAAATTTTCTGTAGTTGATGATGATGATGGTCCCGCCGAGGTATGTGGCCTAAGTTGTGAGCTAGTACGGTCTCAATTTTCCCAGATGGTTTTCCTAATCCATTTGGTCTTTGTGTCCGCCAGGGGGACAGTCTTTGATGACCAGCTCCAGCGACGCGTTCAGCAGTGGTTTGGTAGGAGCTCCGCAGTTTCCTGGGATCCTGGGAAGCGTCGCGTTCCGTTGACGGTTGGAACCGGTGATCCCAATTCCGGCTTGGAACCAGCCCATCCATAAGAGTTCTGCCACTGACCTTCGAAGTGTCTCAGAATTGTTTCTTTTACTGAAGCGCTGCGCTATTTTGCTGTTTATGGAGGCGATCTACTGGAGGGAGATCGAGGCCGGTCATCGTGTGCATAACCCGGTTCCCTTGGATAAGGATATAAGGGAGCCTGTGGTCTCCGGAAGTGGATGCGACGTAGGAGGCGGCTTTGAGGCAGATAGCCGCCAGTACACCATGGCGGAATGGAAGAATGCCTACCTCGGCACAGGCAGTATTAGCGGATGTGGATGAGAGCAACAGCTGTAACATACTTGTTGATGGTCGGCGACCGAGTATCGGTGAGAAAGGTACGTTAATCGTAGACGGCTAGCAATAATATCCTGACCTATCAGCAGGTATCTGGGGTGCGAAAAGGTGAGTTGACATCCAGGAAGGGGCGCCTAACATAGCTCTGGTCCTCACAAGTTCCAATACTCACGCTTCCACGGGTCTTCCGATGACAATTGACCGCCAACTAAGGGTTGCGTACTTAGCTGGTAGTGCAGCCTGGGCACTGTTGTCCTTCTGACATCAGCTAGAGTGAGAGGGTGCGTCCTGTGGGGTCTGTTCGACAGTGGGCTCTATTGAACTTCTATAAAAAGCTGCATGTGTCCCCAAGCAGGCCCTATCAAAGCGACCGTGTGCCGCTCAAAGCGCACTAGCCTAGTCCTGGTGTTGGGTGGGACTTTAAACAAATTTGACCCGACTGACCGAGCGTCTGTTCACCAAGGAGGTGCGGCTCCAACAGCATCTGTTCTGGCATCCAGCGGCTGAGTATGAAATGCTATTCCCCGAAAGCTATACCTAAGATGGCAACCCCATCCCGGTGGATAGGGAACCTTGGGCCAACAACCTACTGTTCCCGAAACATCAATTTGTTCGAGAATCCGATAATGAAAGAATACGGACTGATTTTACGGCGACGACTCTTAGCGCGAAACAACGGACACGAATAGGAACATGGAACGTTTTAACCCTAGCCCAGCAGTAGAGTTTCCATACCGGGACATCCCGGGACAAAAAATCCCGGGATTTAGGAAAATTCGGGATTTCCCGATTCCCGGGATATTATTTTTGAAATCCCGAAAATCCCGGGATACCCGGGACAACAAATACTGTTTCATTTTCGGTTCGTAAACAGTGTAATTTTTCTTCTTACAAAAGTTATTTGTTTTGAACGCGAAACCCAACTTAGGTGATAAACTCATATCATGTTTTTATACCTTCCATCAGACATATTTTTTTTCCAAGTTAATTTATTTGGTAAGCTCAGGCATGTATACGGAGCCAAGGTTCTTTGTGATGCACAATCGATATCATCTTATTATTAAATTAGTAAGAGAGGAACAGACATGAAAATATCGGCTACAGCTCTCTATTAATTAAACGACAAGTATCTACAGTACAAAATCAGCCACATCTATTTGGCGCCCGCTTCCAACCCATCTCCCGTCTACAGCGAGGTTGTGTACAATAGCTGATATTCGCCTTGCTAATCTCCTCGCGACGCCCAACATTGAGTCAGTCTTCCTGAGCTTCTTGCCTCCAAAACAATTCTTGATCCAATTCATGTCCTTCCAATTGTCCAATCGACAACAAACTTTCAAGTACAAGTGGTCCGACCCCGATGCTCTGCCTAGTTTTTTTTTGGTGTATCGCTTCGATGAAAATCAACTCTGGTCAACAGGCTGCAATCAATTTGTCCGAATCTCGGCTTCTGTCAAAATTGTCTACCAAGATTAGGAAGAGCTGTAGCTCTTGGCAAAAGTATCAATTAGTAGCCTGCCATGGGTTGGAAGATACTCTAGGATTGTGTTTTCTTTGTAAGGGGGTGTCTATATCTCCAATAGGTTATGGGCCCAGTACGATTCTACTGCGCATCTTCTATCTTTCGTCACTAAAGTATTGAATGCAATCCCAGCAACTGTCTAAACCCAATGCATATTCAAAACAATGCAAACAGTCAAGCCGACTTCAACCGCCAGCGAACCCTTCTTCTTGGACTCGGCGATCATAGGGTACTCTACCTTCCGAGAAAAACATGAATATTATTTGCTTCTTGAAGTCGTTTTTTTTTTTCGAAAGAATCGATACAAATTAATTGAGTCCCAATTTGAAATCTGTATTATCTGGGCTTACTAAAATATGAACTTTACCCCTGAACATTGAATAAAATCTTTTTCAAATCAAAAAATAAGTTTTCTAAGGAAACATAGAAATATCCCGGGATCCCGGGATTTCCCGGGATATACGAACGAGTTCATCCCGAATCCCGGGACAACGAAAATGTCCGGGAAATGGAAACTCTACCCAGCAGGGTAAATTGGCACAACTTGCCAATGAGGCACGCCGCATGAAGCTTGAGATTCTGGGACTGAGTGAAGTCCGTTGGCCAAACTTTGGAGAACACAGAACGCCGTCGGGACAAGTTCTGCTATACTCTGGTTTACGAGGTGAACACGCTCCCCGGCATCGCGGAGTTGGCTTCCTACTAAGCGCTCAGGCACACTCTGCGCTTATGAAGTGGGAACCTATAAGTTAAAGGATAATCGTTGCCAGATTTAGAACACGGGTCCGAAACCTTACTATAATCCAATGTTTTTTTTTCCTGTTCGGGTGTGCCACTCCAATGTTATGCGCCAACCGATGCTGCCGATCTGCATGACAAAGAGAACTTCTACAGTCAACTCAATGCCGTCGTAGATAGAATTCCGAAGGGTGATACCCTAGTAGCACACAAGTTCCACATAGGTTACTGCAACTAATATGTGACCAGATTTAGTCACAATGAAGTTGTTGCAACCGTTTTTGTCTGACTTGTGCTGCTAGGGTATCAAGATCTGTTTGGGCGACTTTAACGCGAAGATCGGATCCGACAACTCGAACCATGAGCGCATTATGGGACGCCATGGTCTCGGAGAAATGTGCGAAAACGGATAGCTGTTCGCAGAATTTTGTGGTAATAACGACATGGTGATCGGGGGATCGCTCTTCCCTCATCGACCGGTTCACAAGGTCACGTGGGTCTCCCGTGACGGCTTTACAGAAAATCAAATCGACCACATCTGCATCAGCCGAAAATGGAAACGGAGCCTTCTTGATGTACGGAATAAACGTATGCCGATATCGCATCTGATCATCACCTCCTCATCGGCGAAATACGCCTGCGCATTGCGCGGATTCGTCGGCAGGAGGAAAGAGTTGGACGACGACACACGCCGTCCTTCCATGAAGAACTGGAAACGCGTGCTGCAGATATTCCGGAAGGTGGCAGCGTGGAAGACCAATGGACCGCCATCAAGAATGCCTTCATCACCACCAGCGAGAATAATCTGGGCGAACTACGTACCCAGAGAAAACAATGGATCACCGATGAGACCTGGAGAAAGATAGAGGAGCGAAGAGAAGCCAAAGCCGCGATAGAGCGATTGAAAACCAGAGGAGCCAAAGTCTTAGCCCGTCAACGATACGCGGCTCTTGAGAAGGAAGTAAAACGCTCATGTCGACGGGACAAGCGAGCGTGGGCAGACTCTCTGGCCGACGAAGGAGAGAGAGCCGCCGCAACCGGGGACATTCGCCTCCTCTACGAACCAAACCGCGGGCTGTTATGGCAGCCTATAACCATGGAGCACCTAAATGTCTTCGAATTGGCGGATGATGTTGCACTCCTCGCGCAACGGCGCTCTGATATGCAGAGTAAGCTCAACGACCTTGCCGAGCGCTCCTCTTCGGCAGGTTTAGTCATCAACGTCAACAAAACCAAATCGTTGGATGTAAACACGGTGACTCCTTCCAGTTTCACAGTAGCCGGGCAACCAGTGGAGAATGTTGAAAGCTTCCAATATCTTGGTAGCCAAATGGCGTCAGACGGCGGTACCAAGATCGACATAGGCGTACGGATCAAGAAAGCAAGGGCTTTGCGAGTTTAAGAAATATCTGGAAAAACAGGCAGATAAGTGAACGCACCAAAATACGAATTTTCAACTCTAACGTGAAATCTGTGCTGTTATACGCTAGCGAAACATGATGTGTATCATTGGAGAACACTCAACGGCTGCAGATGCCTGCGGTATATAATTCGGGCTTGGTGGCCTCATAACTGGATCTCAAACAACAAGCTCCATCGTCGTTGTTACCAGAGGCCGATGGCAACAGAGATTTAGTATCGGAAATGGGGCTGGGTCAGCCACACTTTACTTAGGGGCGGAAACGAAATATGTAAACAAGCATTAGACTGGAACCTAGCGGGACATCGCAGCGGAGGCAGATCCAGAGGCTCATGGCGGCGAAGCCTCAATAAAGAAATAAAAGAAGTCGACCGAAATCTAACCTGGCAACAGGTTAAAGCGATAGCCGGGCAACGCTCAGGATGGAGATCTTTCAAGTCGGCCCTTTGCACCACCGGAGGTGTACAGGATCCATAAGTAAGTATCCTATCAGCAGGTGGAGCGCCCTATTAATGGGCATGTGGGGCTTGGATAGAGTTCGGATCAAATTAAACCTGGTTTTGCATATTTTACCTCGCGGAAGTGGAGCAAAAAACTTGCCCACGAACACATTTGCTAGCGGTCATAAAAAAACCCTACCGAAGTGGTCACACCAAGGACGGCGCTTACGACGGATTTCTGGAGGACGTGCTCAAGATTGGCGATAGAAGTGTCCGTTACGTAGCTAGGACGAAAGGCGACAATTTCAAGTCATTAACTGGGGAACCTTTTTATTATTTCGCCGGCTATTTGTTCGAGTGCCTTTTGGACGAGTAATACGTTAAGCCGAAAGTCATTTAGTCGAATTCCATTTGGTTGAATTGCTCGTTTGTCAGAAAGGGAAATTAAGTCGAAAATAATTTAACCGAAAATTATTTAACCGAAAATGTCATTTGACGGAAAGCGACATACGGCCGAAAATGCCGTTTGGACGAAATGGTAGTTTGGCCGAACAGGTTATTTTAATGAAAAAATCGTTTGGCTGAATAAGGCATCTAGTCGAAATGGTCGTTTGGCAGGAGAGGTCATTTGGCAGAAAATATCATTTGCCGAACGATCATATGTCGAACCGTTCGGCCAAATAAGATAATCGGAAAAAGGACTAAACGACTATTTCGGCCAAATTACCTGTTCGTTCAAACGACTTTTTCGACTAAATGACCAGTTCGGCTAAACGAAACTTTCGATCAAATTACCAATCCGGAATTTTCGGCCAAATGACTATTTTGTGCCAAACGATCATTTTGGTCAAAACGGCCAAACCATCTATTCGTTCAAACGACTTTTTCGACAAAATGGACGCACCAGCAGCACCTAGGAGGATCTAGGTGAAGATGGGAAGTGTAGACAGGGTTACAATCACATCACATCAATTTTTTTCAGACTCCCTTTTAACGTTGAGAGGATAATTAAAATCGGAGTTTTCGAAAAAAAAAATTTCTTTTTATACTGGCATTATAATTCCCACTGGGACATTCTCGTCTCGCAGCAGTTTTCATTAAGTACTTCCACAGTTATCAATCGCGAGGGTTTCTAAGTCAAATTACCGTTTTTGCATTCATATACTTCTTGAGGCTTACACAATGAGGCATAAAACAGAGAAGTCGAGAAAGTTTCCAACCCGACAGCTTCCTAGACTGGACCGGGAATCGAATCCAGCCACCTTCAGCATGGTCTGGATCCTGTATTCTTCTTCTGTCCATGTAACACACCGATTTTAACAAAAAATATCTGCAATTCCTTCGTCACTCGTCGGCTCAGTTAAGGAGCGGCATTTGTTATATAGGCTACTTAGTTCAAATTTGGGGGCATTAGGAACTTAGTCCAAGGGCTTGACGATTCCTCCTCAGGCCACTACGAGTTGTGGGGCTTATCTATAATGTGGTGGGGTTTGATTGTGGGCTCTCTTAAATTTTGATAAAAAGCTGCCTGTATTCGCAAGCATTCTTTGCCAAAGCGACCTTGTGCTGCTGAAGGCGCACAAGCCAACGTTCTCGTATTTGGTAGGACGCTAAACAGACCCTCCGACGAGACAGGAGGTTTGCTCAGGCCCAATAAGCCGCCTGGAAAATATAAAATTACGAACGACATAAAAGGTATACTTTGCAGCTTTGAACATGGAACTGCAAGTCGTTAGGTTTGGCAGGTTGCGACAGGATAATCTTCGATGAGTTATAACCCGGTATCATCTCCTACAGGATAGATATTGTGGAAAAGTGAACATCGAGCGGCTACCTTGTAACATAGCTGTGGCACCACAAACGAGCTGGCAACCGGCTTCATAGTGCTGGGCAAGATGCGCCAGCGCGTGATTTGGTGGCAGCCAATAAGCGCAAGGATATGCAAACTGAGAATAAAAGACCGTTCCTTTAACTATAGCATCATCAACGTGCACTACCCACACGAAGGGAGACCCGACGACGAAGAAAGAAGCGTTCTATGCACAGCTGGAGTAGTCATTCGATGGATGCCCATTGCGGGACGTCAAATCGTCATCGGCGACATGGACGCTCAGGTAGGAAGGGAGAATGTACGGGACTGGTTGACATTTCTTTTTGTCATTAATTCTGCCATGCAGTCAAAGAAAAACAAAACCACAGCAGTCGTAACACGAGTTGCAACAGCTGTTGGAAGAACCATCCAACGTGCCCACCGCGAAAATCGGAAGACTGCGGGAGGTCGGGCACGTAGCCAGAATGTCAGATAACAACTCGGTGAAAATGGTTCTGGATAGCGATCCGACGGGCACAAGAAGATGAGGTGCGTAGTGAGCAAGGTGGGTTGATGCGTGGCTAATGCGACGTGTTGTCATGGACTGAACTGAATGGAGACGCATGTTATGTTATGTACTGCACAGGCCACTCCGGCCTTAGACTGAATAAATAAATAAATAATAGCATCACTTAATGTTTACGCAATTTGTACCGTAAATTAGTGAAAAGAGTAATCTGTTTTACTACAGTATACAGGTTTGGTACACCCTTCTATCGCTTATATTTTCAATAGCAAAAAAATAAAATCGCGTTCTTCGTAGAATGCAAATTTTCAAAATTAATTTCCTATTATTTCATTCACCTTCTTCCTATCTGATTGAAAGGATGTGACACATTTTTCTATGATAATCATATTTTTAAATTACTGAAACGTTAACGGTAAAAAACCCCTCTGATGAACATTTAGTCAAATTTTAGTTCTTCCTGATTCAGTCAATCGGGAATAGGAGCCGTAGATATTTGCAGTCCGTCTCTATTACGTCATGTCAAAGTTAACTAACCTTATATATGTAACATGAAAATCATATACAAGATGTCTTCGTCCCTGTGACGCATTTTGGAGCACCTTCTCCACGTTGTTGCTCACTACTATGGGAAACGTAAAAGCAGCCAGCAGGAGCCGGCAGCAGATGAATACGAGCGGAGAGCAGCTTGAAAGAATTGATTTTCAATGAATATGATGATGTGAATAATCCCGGGGATTGAAAATTCATGCAATGTGTGGATGTCTGACGATGACAAAAAGCTTGCCGGTAGTGGGAACGGGAAAATTTATTATTCATAGCTTTGCGGAAGATGCCGTCGCTCTGTGCGTGTCAAAGGGAATTTATCAGCAGCGGCAGGTTTCGATTGATGATGGAATTGATGTCACTGTTTAAGGATTGTGGCTATTTATTGCGTTTTATTGTTTTAATCCGGGGGGTAATGTTTCTTTTTCATGTGTACTAATTTGGTGTTTTGTTTCTCTTCTTTCAGGTATGTTAATGTGTAAAATGTTTCTGCTGCTCTATTAGCTAAGTGTAAGTACAAAACTATTAACGTACATTGAATTTCATATGACAAAAAGTAAATGTTTAAACACTAAAAATTAGAAATATCGAGACGAGCCAGCCTCGGGCTGAAAGTCTCGATATTGAAGAATAAAAAAAACAGGTTGATATATTCCTATTATTCAGACCTTGAGGTCATCTAAGTAAAGTAAACTACGAAAGCTTATTTAATTCTTCAACTATTACTATTTAACTAGTTGTCCCGGCAGACGTTGTCCTCCGTAGTTTGGCGAGAATGCGCTTTATGAACTGCCTATGTAAAATTCTCATACAAATTTTAATTTTAGTTTTAAAGTAACGATTTTCTCAACTTTATTATCACGAAATCACAGGAAAAAACTATGTGAAAAAAATCTCTTGAAGTTCTGAAGAACTGTGAAAGTGCTGAATGAACACTAAGCAGCGGTAATGTCCCAGTGGGGGATGTAATGCCAATAAGAGAAGAAGAAACAACATCGACTACTTGTGCAGAGTGTATTTATTGTGCTTGTGACCCAAGATGCATATTCATTAGAGTAATTCAAATTTTGACTTTTTCCCCCACCTATGCTTAAACGATGATGTTTGCTGTTTCAATAATCCTCAATTTTAGCTTATTTGGAAGTCTTTCAAGTGAGCACGTGCAGTTTGAAGTTCGTATGAAAATTGCTATGAAAAAAGTATTTTTTTTGGAAAACCGTTCCGCAACGTTGCACATTAAGCTCTAAAAATATATCAGTACTTTGGAAAAATCTGGAAGTAAACGGATCGTCCTTGTTGTGAAACGATTTGATGCTTGCGAGAAAAGTTATTAAAAGAAAATACTGAATGGTGAGAAATTCAATTTAACACGTAAAAGAATAACATCAATATCAATAATAAGCATTTTTGTTTTCTTCATAACTCTGTTTGCAAAAGCCAGATCACTTCGCAACAACAACTGTCTGCTAGCTTAGGAAGTATCCTATAAAGTCAGTCAATGGGTTGATTGTATTAGACTATTTAATGGACCACCTCACGGAACGGGTTTTTACATTAGTGGCGATTTATATAGTAATTTTCATACAAACTTCAAACTGCACGTGCTCAGTCAAATAACAACCAAATTAGCTTAAAATCTAGAAAAATTATTAAAACCGCAAAAATCATTGTTTAAGCATTGAGGAGCGAAGAAGTCAAAATTTGAATCACTCTAATATTAATGCATTGGCACTGGCAGGCATAGAAAATCTTTCAACTAATTAACCAGTTCGAAAATCAGGCCAAGAGACATTGAAGAAAAAAGTATACGAGAAAGACACAACCAGCTGTTGGTACGGCATAACTTCTAATTCCTGAACAGTGGCGTACGTTGGCGATGATGCTAGCAACCAACGACGACGTGCTCCAGCTTCGGCAATAATTTATATGTAAAACGAGTCGTCGGACGTTATAATATGTGAAATAGGATAGAAGATGAATGTTTCGTTATATCAATATCCTTTCGGAGGCAGTCACCCGCCGCCGTATCCGTGAAGCGGTTGTGTGCGGCTTGGCCAGGATGATGGTCACCGAACTAACCATATATGCGTACTCCCATCTGCACAATGCAACCGAAGAAGTGGTCTCACATCGCCACCTCCATCATCGCCATCATGATCGCCATCAGCACCATCGCCGTTCTGCGCCCCGAAAGTGTACACCGACAGCAACGTACGTACGGCAGCGCCCTGCTTCCTTGCACACGAGGAATGCCTGTACACGATATTCAAAATATGACTCGAAGTGTGTAATGGGATGCCTTCATTCGGAACGGCACCATCGGAGCTGTATTAACAAGTCGCTTCTGCTTGCCATGGATGATGATGTAGTTCGACGAGGATAGATATGAGTTGCTAGTCGTTGCTGCACTCATATCTATGTAGGTTGGCTGGTGTGACAGTGATAAAGATGAAACCAAGTATGGCCCCAGACGGCTGGAGCCGCTCCATGACTGGTTGGTTGGCTTGCGGTTGGCCGGAAAACGAGTTCAAAAGTCAACCGATTGGAAATTGCACACATGCGATGTGTATTTTCCGAAGAGCATTCATTGATCATTGACTTTTCTTCGGATGATGTCTTAATACCAACAATATCCGTTTTCTGATTTTGCGTTTTTTATTTTTTCAAAATAGTTATTTATGCAAATGTACATTTAAATAGCGATGTTTTCTGCAATTATTATGAATAGAAGTGCCGAACCAAATGTTTTTGAGTGAGCTGTATGCTTTTCCACAAGAACGTTAAACGAATATTAGTTTGATCTTTTATGTATGTAATCCTGCTTTGTAATTTGAAGAATATGAGTTTGCTTGCCAGAATAATAACTGAATTTTTATGCACATATTCAAAGCTTGCAAAAAATGAAAAAAAAAATCCTCTCAAACTTACCGTAACATTTATTAGGAATTATTCTGATTGATTAAAGTGAAGTGAGTGAGATGTAAGAAGTTAGTAAAGCGTAATCGAGAAGTGAAAAGGAAGAATGAAGAAGGATGAACGAAGAAGGTTTAAGGAAGAAGGCAGAAGGATTAAGAAAGAAGAAAAAAACAAAGGAAGAAGAAAGTAGGAAGCAGGTACAAGGAAGAAAGAAGAAGGAAAAAGGAAGATGGAAGAATAAAGAAGAAGTAAAAAGAAGATGGAAGAAGAAAGAGAAGGAAAAAGAAGATTGAAGAAGAAAGAAAAGGAAAAAGAAGAAAGAAGATGATGGAAGAAGAAAGAAGAAGATGGAAGAAGAAAGAGAAGGAAAAAGAAGATTAAATAAGAAAGAGAAGGAAAAAGAAGATGGAAGAAGAAAGAAGATGATGGAAGAAGAAAGAAGAAGATGGAAGAAGAAAGAAGAAGATGGAAGAAGAAAGAAGAAGATGGAAGAAGATGGAAAAATAAAGAAGAAAGAAGAAAGAAGAAGAAGGAAGAAGGAGGAAAAAGAAAGTAGAAGAAAAAATGAAGATGGAAGAAGAAAGAAGGAACCAAGAAGAAGAAAGAAGGAACCAAGAAGAAGAAAGAACTAACCAAGAAGAAGAAAGAAGGAACCAAGAAGAAGAAAGAAGGAAGAAGAAAGAAGGAAGAAGAGGGAAGAAGAAAGAAGGAAGAAGAGGGAAGAAGAAAGAAGGAAGAAAAATAAAGATAGAAGAAAGTATTGACTTCTCATTTGGCCTAATGACCGTTCTTTTTAATGACTATTTGGCCTAATGGCCATTCGGCGTAATGACCTTCCGGCTATTGGCCTAATACCGGATACACTATGCCCATAGAATCGAAAATGTTTTCCACCCGAAAACATCCTAGACCAGACTGAAATTCGAACTCGCCATCTCTAGGTTCTTTTTCATGGGACATGGGAAATTTAAAAAGACATCAATTTTTAAATGAACTACTGAACGTGAATCGCGAGTTATTACTCTGACATGGCAATGAAGCTAGAATTTGCAAGTTTATTGTCTTGTCATAAGACGAGTTTGTACCATCCCATTTAATTCCACCACTTGATTGTACCTTGACAGATACGATTTTCGAGGTCGAAATACGTATCTGTATTTCGTAACTGAGGATACTCAACAACAAATGTACGAATGAGTTGATTAATTAACATTTAGGTTCTGCTATTCAACATCGCTTTGGAGGGAGTAATACGAAGGGCAGGGATTGACACAAGTGGTACGATTTTCACGAAGTCCGTCAGTTATTTGGTTTCGCCGACGACATTGATATTATGGCATGTAACTTCGAGGGGATGGAGGAAGCCTACATCATACTGAACAGTGAAGCTAACCGGATTTGTCATCAACACGTCGAAAACGAAGTACATGATAGCAAGAGGCTCAAGAGAGGACAACGTAAGCCACCACGAGTATGTTTTGGTGGTGACGAAATCGAAGTGATGACCTTCGATAACGATAACAGCAGAGAAATTCCGAGACGCATCATGGCAGGAATTCGTACGTACTTTGGACGACGCAAAACGCTCCGATCGAATAGAGTTAGCCGCCGTACCAAACTGACTATCTATAGATAGTCTATGTCTATCTATAGATAGTCTATGTATACAATTTTGTATTCAAAACGCTTATTAGACCGGTAGTTCTTTACGGACACGAGACCTGGATGCTGCTCGAGGAGGACCAACGCGCACTGGGAGTTTTCGAAAGGAAAGTGCTGCGTAGCATCTATAGTGGGGTGCAGATGGCGGACGGTACGTGGAGGAGGCGAATGAACCACGAGTTGCATCAGCTATTGGGAGAACCATCCATCGTCCACACTGCGAAAATCGGAGGACTGCGGTGGGCTGGGCACGTAGCCAGAATGTCGGACAGTAATCCGGTGAAAATAGTTCTCGACAACGATCCGACGAGAACAAGAAGGTTAGGTTTTTATTTTACGAACAAAATATCATAAGTCAGTCAAAAGGCGCTTGGTGTGGTTTCGCTGAACCCCGACCATTTGATCTGTATTGTATTTGTGCCACTATCTCGAGACATCTATATATCAATGCTTCATTTTTGCCATCCATTATGTTAGTGTGTACCTACCGTTTCGTTCCATTATCGTCTGATCATTGGAGTTATTTCTATTGACTTATATCTCATATGCTGATAATGTATCAACTGAAAACGATACTATGTCGTTGGATGAGATAAAACCTCTTGCTGATAGGGACGAATGAAAGCTCACATCAAACCAATAACCATCCAGCCCCAAAAAAAAGCAGGCACCTTTGAGGCGCCCATTTCCATTCAATTACCAAAACATGCCGGACGTCGTCGTCATAACCACTATCGATAGTGACAATATTGAGTACCATGCGTCTTACATTGCGGCAGCAATGCGAAGGTTCGTTGCCGGGGCTGTGTAGCCCCGTTCGGTTGTCGTTGTTCGATGTTGAGTTGAGTGCTGTTCGATCGTAAATCTTTCCTCTAACAGTTATGAACATTCACTTGCAACGTTACGTGGGAGGCCTTTTATGACTGTTTCCAAAAACACACCAGGACCGTAGTCGTGGGGATAGGCATAGGCGCAATGGTTGTTTGTCCGTAGACCTAGGTGATTGAAACTGATATCAGGATGAGCACTTTTCACGGCCCGATTTCATTGTCCCCTGGATTCAGCTCATTTATCGGGACTCGGGTTAATATCCACGTGCACACCATCCATTGAATGTGCTGTCAATCACGGGCGTATGCTTTCGAGAAAAGCATCACTGATCGAGATAAATCGAACCACAGGATGAACAATGGATTGTGCGAGAGTGGCTCTAATGTGGTCATCTAAGGTTTCATCAAATTAGTTAGAATTCATGCTTTGTTTTTCAACATGTTGAAAAGAAAAATGTCATGTTTCCCCAAAAAAAAATCACTGCATAATCTACAAGCTACAGCAGGCCTGTATGTAAGTAGTAGAAGCAGCACTCTGCAAAAAGTGAATTTAATTAACGCTCCTGACGAGCTGTTGTGCATATGTCGCTTCGTTTCTAAACGAATTTTCCAACGCAACCGCTAAAAATTCCCTTCTCTGGCAGCTCACAGCATCACGACAATAACGTGCTAATGTGATCATTGATTGACGTTATATACCGCCCACTCCAGTCGAGAACAATTCACGTTGGATAAAATTTTGCCTCAGTATCAAATGAAAACCTTAGCAACATTTTTGTTCCTAGGCGTGTTTTTTAAAATTTCATACACTGACGGTTACAATTTTTTTTTTTAATTCATGTTTTGCAAAATTTGATATCAATACTGTTCTTGCAGAATAAAATTCAATGATTGTGGAGGCAGTAGCGTTGATGTTCATTCGTCCTTTTTAGTGGACGGCATGAGAGATTGTGTTGTTGCGGTGGTGGATATCGAATTCAATAAAACAAATTAATCATATTGTTGATGTGTACGGATTTAAAAAAAACTGTTTTCTACATTTCACGCTTTTTTTTCGTTATACAGTGCAATATCGAGATGCAATTTTTAAGCTTTATGGAACCAGCAATTTTTGCCCGAAAACCGTATAAGTTGAAAAATCAGATTAACCTTTTATTGATGATGAGATGACCATTAGAGTGATTCCAATGTTGACTATTTCACTCCCCTTATACTTAAACGATGACATTTGTTGTTTTAATAAATTTTCAGCTTAGTTGGTTGCACTTTGACTAAACACGCCGAGTTTGAATTTTGTATGGAAATTGATTTGAAAACAGTAAGTTTTATGAAAACCGCTCCGCAACGTTGCTTATTAAGCTCTACAAATATATGAATACATTGGTAACAAAGAAAATTTAGATAATGAACAGATCGTCACGCGGTTTTTTTTTAAATGAGCTGGAAGAAGCTATGGTAGAACTAAGACGGTCCTCTCCGGTTCATACAGAATCCATTCGTCTTCTTCTTAGATGGCTTTACATTCCAACTGGAACTTGGCGTGCCGTATTCTATTAAACATTCCTCAGTTATTAATTGAAACTCCACCTTTGCATGGGTATGTATCTTGTATGGCATGTACAAGGGATAAACTACTCCCAGGGAGTCGAGAATGTTTCCCATCCGAAAACATCCTAAATCGAACTGTCTATGGAACTGCAGGCTAATCTATTTGAATGGGGGCCGTTCACATATTACGTAAGCACTTATGGGGGAGGGGGGTCTGTTAATATCTTACGCGCCATATAAATAAAAAATCTTTTGTATGGAAAAAATCTTACATGGTGGGAGGGAGGGTCGAAAAACCCAGAAAAATTGCTTACGTAATAAGTGTACGGCCCCATAGTTGTCTTGGGAAGATTTTTGAAATAATGATTTACAATCGGCTCATGCACACAATTTAAGAACGTAAGCTAAACAATGTCCATTAGCTCGCCTTCCAAAAAGTAAGTCCACATAAGACTGTCTATTTTTATTTGACACTACAAGTCAGAGAAGCAATGTATAAAGAACCTCTTGGCGTGGACTCGACACGAAGTGCTTGACCAGAAGGAAATACAAACGATTTTCAAAACACGGTGTGTCTGTGACCATTATTAACGAAAAAAAAATGTCCATCCATTCTGAACTCGCCTTTCGAAAGATATAATATCCAGGCGTCTGCTATGAAAATTTCAAAATCTTTCATCTAGGGAATCGAAAGTTATAGCAGTTACAAATTTAATGATTTTGCGTTCGATATCTCACTAATATGCAACAATATATACCGTGAATTTCCTCCTGATTACATCCAAATAAATTATCATCAAATATGCAATTTGCAACCTCAATCAACTATAACCTTAAACCTATTCTTTGAATAAGAGAAAAAAAAGCAAAGGATGTTAGAGATAACATTGTACAAATATCGATGGCAAAATAGACAATACAACCAAAATACAGTATTCAAATTACAGAATTATTACAGCTCAATCTCCTAATCATACCAAAGTGTGAATATTGTCTATGACAGACAAGTAACTACACTCTGTATGATGATTCTGCTTTTATTAAATATGATAATAGTTGGTAACATAGAATACCGCGCTGAAACAATGTTGTCTTTCATGGGTACTGGGTAGTTAGTTCCAACATTTAAACAACAATGTGCATCATTTGTTGTCAGTTATACAATCATCATTCAGTTCGATTCAAGCAATGGTACGAAAACGAGTTCCATTTGAAAAAAAATGAGAAAGGCTAGATCACACGAGGAAAACCGCCTTTTCCGAGAACGGTAGACGGAAAAAGCATATATGCACTTTGGAACGTCTCAACAATTTAACTGATTTGCTGAAAAACGATGCATTTATTTCATAAAATAATGCATTTACTACTTAAACTAATTTACAATGTTATGAAAACTTATATGTGAATATGTACATTTTGTGGAAGATAATGAATTGAAAATGTATTAGAGGTAACCACTTTCCCTTCGGTAGGACTCGAACCCACGACCCTACAGTACGCTAGACTAGTGCTTTAACCAACTAAGCTACGAAGGACCTCCATCGGCATTCGCAACCTAGCGGCTACTGAATGGGCTCGAGATTCCTAAATTGGACGCATAGTCAAATCACTCGCAATCCATTTGTCAAGCCAACACTTCCATATGTGTGTAGTACACGTCCACATTAGAGGAGTGTGAGTATTTAGTCTGTTGACTTGTAAGGTCGTCTTCAGTGTCTCGACTTGAGTCGAGTCATGTACGAGACACTGAAGACGACCATACAGTTAAGGTCGAAATACGATATGTATTAAGATTTGGTGGAATTAAATGGAATTGTACTAAAATCGTCTCATGACAGTGAAATATTTCTTAAATAGTTTCAGTCTTTTGAAATCTCTCATTTTCTTACCTGGCTTCATGGAAATGCGATGGATTCCATCTTCTAGTCGGATACTAGTATTCCCTGTGTCAGTTAATTTATGTAGTAAATGCATTAATTTATGAAGTAAATGTATCGTAGTTTAGAAAGTCAGTTAAATTGTTGAGACGTTCCGAAGTGGTGCATATATGCTTCTTCCGTCTACCGTTCTCGGAAAAGGCGGTTTTCCTCGTGTGATCTAGCCTTTCCCATTTTTTTTCCAAATGGAACTAGTTTTCGTACCACTGCTTGAATCGAACTGGATGATGGTTGTATAATTGACAACAAATGATGCACATTGTTGTTTAAATGTTCGCTACTAGTCTTACTAACTACCCAGTACCTATGAAAGACAACATTATTATCATATTTAATAAAAGCAGAATCATCATACAGAGTGTAGTTACTTGTCTGTCATAGACAATTTTCACACTTTGGTATGATTAGGAGATTGAGGTGCAATAATTCTGTAATTTGAATACTGCATTTTGGTTGTATTGTCTATTTTGCCATCGATATTTGTACAATGTTATCTCTAACATCCTTTGCTATTTTTTTCTATTATTCAAAGAATAGGTTTTAGGTTATAGTTGATTGAGGTTGCAAATTGCATATTTGATGATAATTTATTTGGATGTAATCAGGAGGAAATTCACGGTATATATTGTTGCATATTAGTGAGATATCGAACGCAAAAATCATTAAATTTGTAACTGCTATAACTTTCGATTCCCTAGATGAAAGATTTTGAAATTTTCATAGCAGACGCCTGGATATTATATCTTTCGAAAGGCGAGTTCAGAATGGATGGACATTTTTTTTCGTTAATAATGGTCACAGACACACCGTGCAAAACTAATATGATCAAATAATGGCAAATGGAATGAGAATCTACCAGAGTCAAAAAACTATGGGAACGCAAATACATTTTTATTTCATTAAAAGAAGTATTCTCAGAAAATGACAGAGACGACACCACACTTACTATTTTACAAAGACCACATACAACTCACGCATACTTATTAGTACAAAAAAAATAGACCCACCAAACTGCTCAAAATGAAACCAGATGCTAACTATCAAACATATATGATATAATGGAACAATATAAATAATATGCCCCTATATCAATAACATTCGCAAAATTTACGATTTTGGCTTGATCTGTGTCATTTTGCAATGCTCACTATCACTACTACTATGTATGCTCACTATTGAAAAAAATCCGAAAAATTCGAAACAAAGCAATCTGCAATCCAATTCTCCCCCAGGAACTGCCTCCCAGCATTACTTCTGGGGGACAGGCAGTACTAAATGTTCTCGCTCATTCACGCTCACACAGGCACTCATCCCGTATGAGTCTTACTTAAGTGCTCTCTCTAACATACCCTCTGACACTCTTTCTGACGCACCATATGAGTCTTACTTGGATGCTCACCACTGACATACCATGTGAGTCAACTTGGGTGCTCACCTTTTACGCACCATGTGAGACTAACTTGGATGCTCACCCTACCACCTGATTCACGCTCTAGCACACCAATCTGAGACTTATTTGGGTGCTCACTCTAGCACACCCTGCCACTCCTCCTGACACACCTTGTGGGACTTACTTAGGTTCTCACTTCTGACATACCATGCGCGGCTGACTTGGGTGCCTCTAACATACCACGTGAGGCTAACTTGGATGCTCACTCTACTCACTGCAATGCCTCGATGTGTCGATAGCGTTAGGTAGCATCAGTTCTACGCTACGCTACCTCGGCATGTACTGTCTATGCTAACACCTATGCACTCACTTTTCTGCCATACCTCGTGGTGGTGACTGCGGATGCACCCGCTGCGACACTCTTACCTCGACATATGCAAACCTCTCATTCACCGCTCAGCCTGTTTTCGCTCTAACTAACCAATCACATTTAGTCATGCTTGTCGACTGGTGCTCGATGTGCCAGATTCTCTGCAAGCTGCAGGCAATCTGAGTGGTTGGGGTTGTACACTTATTACGTAAGCAATTTTTCTGGGTTTTTCGACCCCCCTCCCCCCATGTAAGATTTTTTTCATACAAAAGAATTTTTATTTACATGGAGCGTAAGATATTGACCGACCCCCCTCCCTCCATAAGCGCTTACGTAATATGTGTACGGCCCCGTTGCAGTCTGCGTTCCACTTCTTCACCGCTTGGCACATCCTCTGGATAAAGGTATCCGGGGTTGTGTCCCGACCGCAAACGTCTTGCATAGCTCTTCTTCCAACGTCGAAACGAGGCATACGAACAGTAAGTGCTCTGCAGTTTCCTTAACACCTGGGCAGTCAGGGCAGACGGGGCTCTCCGCGTGCCCAACCCTGTGGAGGTACTGCCGGAAGCAGCCATGGCCTGACAGGAATTGTGTCAGATGGAAGTGAACTTCCCCATGGGGTCTCTCTACCCAGTTCGATATGTTAGGTATCAGCTGGTGAGTCCACCGACCTTTAGAAGAGTTATCCCACTCGCGCTGCCAGCTGGCAACTGAAGTTACCCTGATGCGTTTGCGGGCTCCTCCGGTGCCACGTAGCTCGAAACACTCCTCGTCTTCCCGGATGACCAGCCCGACTGGCATCATGCTCGCAATCACGCAGGCTGCATCGTGTAATATCGTACGGTAGACAGATAACACTCTGAGACACATCAAGCGGTACGTGCTTTCCAGCTTCCACAGGTAACTGGTAACCCCCAGAGCTCTTGCCCAGGACGGGCCGCCGTACCTAAGAAAAGATACGGCAACGCCTGCCAGTAGCCTACGTATACTGGCACACACCTTGGAACTGTTGGGCATCATCCTCGATAATGCCGCAACAGAAGTCGAAGCCCTCTTGCACGCATAGTCGACATGGCTGGCGAAGGTCAGCCTGTCGTCTATTACGACCCCAAAGAGTTTCAAACTCCGCTTTGATGTGATCACGACTTCACCCACGTGAATCCCTGCATGTTAAACCGTTTTACGGTTGTTGACGATAATCACCTCCGTCTTATGTTGAGCGAGCTCCAGCCCTCTAGCGCTCATCCAATCCTCCACCGTGGTGATCGCGTGTGCTGCGGTCAGTTATACCTCGGGAATTGACTCCCCGTAGACCTCCAAGGTTACGTCATCTGCGAAGCCGACGATCTTAACACCAGGAAAGAACTTTAGCTTCAGAACCCCGTCATACATAAGGTTCCATAGTACCGGACCCAGTATTGAACCTTGCGGAACTCCTGCGGTAATAGGAACGCTTCTTTGACCGGCATCGGTCTCGTATAACAGTACACGGTTCTGGAAATAGCTTTCCAAAATTCGGTACAGGCCCACCGGCAGGCTGAGCCGGTGTAACGAGAGCGCGATGGCATCCCAGCTTGCGCTGTTGAATGTGTTCTTCGCACAGTATCGAATACCTCGCCTTTTCTGTTGGATCGCTATCTCGGCGGTCTTTACCACCGAGTTAATAGCGTCAAACGTGGACTTACCCTTGCGAAAACCGAACTGATTGCTTGACAGGCCGTTTGTATCCTCTGAGTACGGGGTCAGCATGTTGAGGATGATCCTCTCTAGCAACTTGCCCGTCGTGTCTATAAGGCAGATTGGTCTATGCGCCTGCGGCTTCTCGGCCTTCGGCAACAACTCTAGTTTCTGTCTTTTTCATCTTTCGGGGAATCTACACTTATCTAGGCATCTTTGCATAGCTAGCCTGAACATGTTCGGGTTCGCTAATATGATTGCTGCCTTGAGAGCGCTGTTCGGAACTCCATCAGGCCCTGGAGCTTTGTTCGTTACCAAAGATTTGGCCACCGCAAGTAACTCTTCGTTCGTCACCGGAACCACCATTTCGGCCGCACCCATATTGCCTTGCGGTGCAGGAGGCCAGGGACTTGTGGCTCGTACCTCGTACCTCGATAATCCTCGCCAATCTATCCGGGAACCGTTCGGGGGGTGAAGAGCTCCCTTTGGAATTGTCCATCACTGTCCTGTAGCGGTCACCCCACGGATTCGCGTTGGCTTCTTCGCATACGCTGCCGAAACACGCTCTCTTACTGCTCTTGATGGCCTTATTAAAGGCCAGTTTCGCAGCTCGAAACACTTCACGGCGGTCCGCTCTTTCATCATCGGTGCAGGCACGTTGCATCCTTCGTCTAGCCTTGAGGCAAGTTGATCGAAGGGCCGCAATCTCGGGACTCCACCAGTATACTGGGCGTCTGCCATTTCTCGGCAGGGCTTTCCTCGGCATGGTGGCGTCACATTCGCTTGATAGGACAGCTACCAACGCATCACCGTTTAGACCTTCAGTGTTGAAATGGCTTGTGCTAAATCAGTTTTAATCCAAATAAGCTTAAATTTCCAGAGGATACTCAGAACATGATAAAGAATCAGATGAGCGCTGTGGAGCAAAATCGATTTTTTGAACACCCTACTATGGGTGTAACCCTCGTCCACCTTCCAGTCCAAGTCTGGTGCCAGACCAGGACCGATAAACGTTACGTTAATGACACATTCCAGCGTAACGCGACACCATGAGGAGCCGACTTTCAGCGAAAAATTAGGTCTGCATTCGAAAATTAGCCTCGGGGACATATGATTAAACAGGTGTAAAATTATCCTCACTAAATTTCCTTTCTGATAGAATATTCATTTTGACATTTTTCGCTTTGAATATGATAAATATAGCGCGCTGCATTTCGTAACGCGACACCATCGCTGAATTGCACTTTTCGCATGCAATTGCGTTTTCAGCTCTGGTATACGGCTTGGAGTCTCGATTTATTCTAAGCATTTCTCGTATACATCAACAGAAATGAGGCTGTGAATTAAAATTGCAGGAAAAAACGGAAATTATAATGAAAATAACTGAATTGATATGAACACCGCCGCGTTACGCTGATCGAAAACAGTCTCCTGCAAATGGTGTCGCGCTACGCAAACGTGTTTATCGTTGATAGAATACGTAATTTCAGCTGATTTTGATGCGACATGTTATATTCGACACAGAATATTATCACATTATCTATCGTTGAATGTAGTTCGAGTTGGTGGTTACGATCTGGAGTTTCAGTTTGAGGGACTAACCGGACTAAATATAGAACTGAACCAATTCCATTCGTATCACATATTCAGTTCTAGAAACAAATTAAATGGTAATGGGTTTTCCTATTTTTATATTAGTCACACCCAAGTATGACCCGGATCGGTTTTTAAGTACGTGGTCAGACGATCGATCCCCCTAGAAGTGAGTTTTTTTTACACTGAACAGTTCTACATTGCCTTTTTTCTACGTTAACCATTTTGAAAGGTGATGATGGCCCAAGAAGCTCAGCAATGTTGAAGGGGAATATTTCTGTCATTTTTTATTTCTACTGGAACGTTGTCTGTTTTCAACTTTTCATTTATTTCCGAAAAGATTGGAATACGTCTCATGTCTCAACCAATGTTTATCACAAGAACGTATGCGTCGTGCCCTGAGTGTACTACTTTTAACTACGTTTTCAATCTTTACGCTATCATCGACACTACTCACAAAATAAATACTCAATTTTAAAAATAGTGTTTATATCCTGGTGTAAAATAATTGTCTTATTATTGTATACTAGTCGACCCGGCAGACGTTGTCCTGCATAGTAGGCGAAAATGCGCGTTCTGAGCTGCCCATGCGAAATATCTTAATTTTAGTTTTCCATAATTTCTCCACCCTTACTCGTGATTTGCGCATGAGAAAATATCATATAAACCCGTCGGAAACGATAACGGGCATATTTGCTGAAGGAATGGAGAAAATCTATCCAGCCGTTTTCGAGTTATGCGGATACGAACACAGACCATTTCATTTTTATATATAAGATTCATTCAGGTCAAAGCGAAGTTCATTAGGATGCCTGATATAATATGTCTTTATTAACGAACCAGCCCAATGCTAGATCATCTCGATTAACATAAAATGGATTTTTATTTTTAATTTATCACTCAGAAACTCTCTGTTAACCTTTTGCGATAGGCCCTTATTCTTGCATTGGTTTGTTGAAGTTTTTGCCTGACGATATTCATTATATTTTCGACTACCGGTGACTGTGGAAATATCTGTTAAAGTTCTTAAGATGAAATATCGACTAAATTGACGTATGTTCACGGCATCTTCTTTGGGCGCTGACGTACTCGGCTGTGACGATCTTGGTCAAAGAATAAAAAATGCCGAGCTAGTGAGAGCGAACGAAAGGAAAACCAACTAATATATTAAAAATCTTCAAATTAAATGGAGAAAAGAAAACACGAGTCTTTCGGTTCCTCAAAGCTAAAAATATGTTAAAAAATCAAGAGAACTTGTATTAAAAAACATAACTGCGGCTCCGTAACGCTTCACGTCAGATGAGTCTTTCAAATAAACGAACCATTGAAAAAAATATAATCATACTTGGCATCCACAAACAAGTTTGACGGTTCGTGACATGGTAGAAGGAAACCGTGTTCGTCAGCAAACTGTTTGTTACGTTTACTCATATGAGTGGCATGGTGATATTGCGTGGAAAAGAGAGAGGATTAAAAAAGCCTCACAATTTATTCGAAAAAAAAACTCAGTTTCACGTGACTTATTAACGGACGACCCCAAAGGGGTCACCAAACACCAAACATTTGTAATTTCCCACCACTCCGTAACCTATTTTTTGTAGTATGGAGAGTTACCAAATGACACACCCCGTTACACCCCCAACTTTGTTACGCTATTCATGTACAAGCCCTAAATTATTTGAAAGAAACCATTGTGATACTGTATCAATAAACCGAAAGCATTTTATCCCTTATTACAGAAGCGACATTCAATTCGCGTAACGCGACACCATATTTTTGTACCTAATATAACTTCATGTAAAATGCTCCGATTTTGGATCTTAATACACGAAAAGAAAGCTCTTGACGAGTACTAAGAGAATCCGAAATATTGCTTTTCCAATGTTTGTACCTTTTGTCTAGTATCAATTATACGGCTATTTTCGTAACGCGACACCATTTCAATCTCACTGTTTTTAAAGTACAAATATTTCATGTAAACTAAAATTTTCGAAGCAATACAATATGCACACAAAAAGATCATTAAAAACTGTATTTAATTACGTATTCATCAATACATTTTCACCCAAATAGTTGCGATAGAGCACATTTGTAAAAAAATGATTAGGGAGTATTTTTTTATACTAAAAGTCTGCTACTTTGATTGGCTATTAAACAATGTTCCGAAAACATTTTTCAGTGGAAGAAATGTTTTTCTTGTAATTCAATATGTATGTTTTCCTGTCCTACAGATATTGGATCCTAATTTTTAGTTTGAAATTCTGGTCCCTTGGTGTAGAAGTGCGTGGATTGTGTCTAATCCATTACTCGACCCCGTTCCTTCTGAACGTTCTAGCAGAACCATCATTGATTAGTACTGCATCGAGCTTCTAGTAACGCTTGACCCCTTCGATTGGTGCAGCGGCTACCCCCCCCCCCCACTCCACTGCCCAAGCGTTAAAATTTCCTACTATGACGACCGGCTTACGACCCACTAGGTCAAACGATAGCCTATCGATCATCTGGTTGAACTGTTCTAATGGCCAAGGTCGGCATAGCAGCTACAATAGAACACACCATTGATCTTGGCTATCGCGGCACCCTCAGCAGAGGAGTGTACTACCTCTTGGATCGGGTACCGCCCTGTCGTGCAAATAGCCGCCATGCTAGACCCGTCCGCCACCCAATTGCCGTTATATACAGGGACGTTGTACAGGAGGGCGACATCGGTCCTCGACTCCGAGACCGACTGGCACAGCAGCTGCTGGGCAGTTAAGCTGTTCCCAGCTCGTGTGTGTTGCCGCAGCTCTGACAGATCGTATGATTGCCTCTAAACATTCGCACTCTTGATCTCTTCCAATAAACCTCCAGCAGCGCTACGATGCCGAATCCGCGGTTCTTGAGCACATCGGCGAGTGTGCGTGTGCTCCCGATGAAGTTGAGAGATTTGCAGTCATTGATTTTGAAATCATAATGTTTTGGTAACTCATACATAATAACAACTTTGGTAACTTAACAAACATAATGGGATTTGTTGAATTTCCAAAATTGACTCTTGAACCGGTACTCAGTGAATCCGTTAAGGTGATTAGGGAAGATCCATTAATTACGTAACGCAAAAATTGGGCATTTTCAACCCCCTTCCCCCCTATGCCACACTTTTTGTATGAAACGTCTGAAAATTTTGTATGGATCGTCACACTTTGGCCAACCCCCCCTCCCCCTTCAAAGCGTTACGTAATTTGTGGACGCCTCCTTATACATTAAAGCCACAAAGCGGTCATCTTGGAAACCACGTGCTTTTTAAAGTATTTTTTAAGAGCACGAGTTTAATGGACCATAACACAATTAGAAACGAAACAATGGTAGATCAATTTGCTTATTTATGCTGAACAATCGACTTAAATCCCAGAACTTTAAGAACATTTTTGCGGCAGATTTGGGCTTTTGGAGTTTGGAGTAGTCAAGCATATGGTGAATTTGAAATCCACCACGGGATTAATTGTATAATCACCTTAACCAGTTCCAATATGGTTCAAACAGATAAAACTACCATGGAAGCTATAATTTTGAATTCTTGAAGTTTGATATGTCTCATGATGGGGTTTGCTTATTTTCCAAAATTGTCCCTTGAACCGGTACTCGAGATACCCTTCTATCAGTTCCAATCGGTTCAAATATAGCCCAGGAAGTAGAAAACTATCATAGATTGCCATAACTTATGAAATCTTGATGTTTAATGTGTCGCATGATGGTATCAGCCGTAAAATGATCCTGTAACTGGTTTCGGCGGATCGTCCGGAGTCCGGAATACATGCCGTATTTTGGACCGATCAAATTCCTGATTAAATTTGGTTAAATAGTTCATGCGTCGTTCTCTAAAAATCTAAAAATCTAAAGAAAACAATCTAATCTAAAAAAAAATCAAAAGCTCCTGAATCTTTAAAAAATTTCGCTTCTTTTGGTGAAAGTTGCAAAAAAAATGTCGAAATAAAAAAGGTTACTGCCACAGGAAGGGGGGTTGGTAACGGAAGGTTTAAGCATGGTCACTGATCAGCCATTTGCAAATTTGACTCTATTCTCTTTAAAAAAAACACCCAATGAATTTGAACATCGTGATCCCATTAGTATGCGTGACTTTAAATTCACAATATTTTTCAACTATGTAATCCGACAATAATGATCATCATATCACATCAATCATATCGATATCACCATCTCTTGACGGTGGCGTTTTTCAAACTCGCTTCAAACATCATCTGCATATTGATTACAATTAATAAATCTAGATTCTATGCCTCCATCCTTCCCCTACTATATGCGAGTCAGCCTCCTCCTGCTCCTGACCGCGTTTGATGATGATTGCAATGCTGCCACAAATCACGCACCCATTCATGCCACATAGTTACCATCATTGCGATACAGAGGCAATAGGCTGTACTGAAAATTTAAGGAGCGGAAAATTGAAACTCATTAGTGAGTGAGCGGCCACACGGACTTATTGAAGTGTTGTTGAAACCGACACGAGAGCATGAAAAAACAATTCTTTCGGGAGTAATAATGAAGCCGAGACGGAATAGATTTCGAACGTGACCCCTTCGGAAAGTTAACTTTATGTATGTTTTTTTTTTTGTAAGTCTTTGGGCTCTGTCCTGGATTTTGGTGGATGATTATCTTTTCACTTCTGTTAACAGTGGTTTTCAATCTTGGTTTACTTTTTTAATTGCTAATTTATTTTTTAAACTTTGATTTACCAATATTTTTTTTATTGTATATTTTTGTTATTTGATTTGACCTCCAATTCTAGACTGGTTCTATTATTGGGAACGGTGAGTTGCAGTGTTGAAAAAACTCAAATTTCAATTTTCATGTACGATTTAAATCGAACGTGAGTCAAATCCCATCAGAGTCATGGTAAATCAGAGAACCAGAGAATCGTTCATGATTCGACTTGCCATTTGCATCATTCAATGATTTTTTCGTGTTCTTCGTTGTTGAATGCATTTAAACAACGCTTGAAACAATGAGTAATAAATCCATACGTTAAAACAAATACGGCTCCAAAGGGTTTAAGTAGTGCAAACCAATAAATTCTTTGAGGTCGTCTAGTAAAACTGCTTGCCAAAGCCGCCTAACTCACCTGTAAAGTTGAATGTCCGATTGATCCTGACATACATTATGAGTACTATTTGAAATAATGGCTAAACATTATTCAAAAAAAAATTGATTTGAAAATAATTTAGATGAGAGTGTTGTGCATGATTTGATTCCTTGAGACATTATTCATAAATTTGATAACCCTATGATTTGATTAATAATAAGTTCTGATTGAGCACTACTGACCTGAGTTGACGCTGTTGACTGAGCTGAGCCGTGACTCGGGATAGAATCGTGATTATTCTCAATTTTGACTGATTAGGGCCATCGAATCCGGGACAACTGTGTCTTAGTAAGTTGTTTCGTTCGATTGCAAATGAGAGTCTACCGAAGAAAGTTTTATGATTTAATGAAACGGACCCCCCCGGAAAGCCTCAGTAATTAAAACTGTCACTTTGATAACGATTGAAGTACCGTGGATAATCAAAATTCGGACACACTTAAACTTCGGACGCTACAATTCGTATGGGAAATTTTCTGAAATATTTCATCGAAATGTTTCGTCAAGCTAGATTGGAAAGACTAATAGTTTTTGCTTGTTTTAGTATAGTTACATTTTGAAAGGACATGTTAAAACAATGCGACAAAATGATTAAAAGACAGTCTGAACTGTGCAGTGAAAATTGTTTTCAATTATTCTTCCCGGTACTGTGTAATCAGGTGTCCGGAGTTTGAATCTTTGTGTCCGAAATATGAATCCAACCTGGCCGGTGTCCGAGGTTTGAATCAAATCGAAGCCGGACATTTTCATAAATTACATACATTCTTCGCAAAATCTTGCACATATTAAATACGTAGCTCAACAATTAATACTGTACTTAGTAATTGCAATGGTGATTTAAACGATGAGATTTAAAATGTGAGTTAACAGGATGATTGTATTTCAGAAAGTGCTTAAGCGTCCGAAGTTTGAGTTTGCACGGTAATTATAAATGTGCAAGCGGAAGACATATTTACGCAGTTCGAAAAGGAGGGATGGGGGGAAATTCTCTTAAAACTCTTAACGAACCACGACAAGTCACAGGAATTAGTTTGCTCAAGTGGTCAACCGCCTTCGGAAGTGATCCACCTCAATCAACTTTTAATATTTATGATTTTATTGTTTTTCTGCCCTGTGGAAATAATGATGGCGTCCAGTGATCTTATTAGATAGAATGTAAAATTGATGATTTGTTCTAATTTTGTAGATGTCCAAAAGTTTTAGAATGTGACAAATGGAACGGGTGCTATTTTATAACGTATGGAAATTCAGCTCGCCTTACTTTGAAAATCCGTTTGATTGACATTACAAAAGATTTGATAAGAGCTATTAGAAGAACCGGAAAGTTATTAGAATTTACTTTTGATGTCCAACAGTTCGTTTCGATTACAACGAATAAAAATGTATCACGGTCAGTGACCTAAAACTTTCAACCGCCAAAATTACGAAGACACAATTTAATCGCCCTGCTTTAACTAACGCACAGTCAATCCATTTTTATTCATCAGGCTAATTTAACACGATGGCAACCGCGCAGCGGGATATAATTTATGTTTTCGTCAAAGTGGATATCCGATATACATATTTACTGTTCTGCGAAGGTCCTTTTCTTAGGCGTTTTCATGGTTGGCCTCTTTCTGTACGAGTACGACAATTGTGTGTTTCTATCAACAACGACAACGAGGATAACGAACTGGAGGGGCAGATCCTTTCAGCGTCCTCGGTATCAACTACATCGAGCAAATGGTCACAGCAACGACGAGAATAATATCATTCCTTCAAATCCAGACCCTTTTCCAATGGGGGATACCAAGTTATTTTTTGACAATGCACAGTGACCGGTAGCTTGGGTTGAGCAAAATTAGACTTCCTCCTGTAGCCTTGGAACACTACATTGAAAAGCAGACTAAGTTCCAGTTGAATTGTAAAGCTGCTGCCGTCATCAGTATCTAATTTACTTTGCCAAATCCACAGAGTAGATTTAGTTCGACTTTTATTTGTCGTCCTCTGCACTGTGCCTAATGCCTGTCCAGGGCTGCCAGAGGGGAAGCAAGTCACCGCCAGTAGCGATGCGATTCAGTGGAGAGGAAGTGTGCTAGGACACAAAAAAGACACACTGTTTTAGTTACGGCTTAAAATTGTTCTCCCACTGCTTTTAGCGCTGCGTGAACGTGTCCGTTCCGTTTCCGAGAGGATTGTATATCTGCATCTATTTTTTTTCCATCCCGTGTCCTGTGTTCGAACAATCGCTTGTTTCGAGTCGGACTCCCCCCGAGTAGACGACGATGAGCGACGCGTGCTTGATATCCTTGAATTGAACGTCTATTTATTTACATCATCTCGACTGGAGATGGTGGTGCAGCCGAATGTGGGGGGAAATCTAGAAAAGCGACTGATAATTTACAGAAGCACTTTCACATGAGTCAAATATTCGTTTAGTCGTTCGGAATTGCTTATAATCCTAAGCTGTGGGGAGTTCGTATCGAAAACATTGGCGTGCATGAGACATATTGGCGCATAACATACAAAGTCACTTTAATATGTTCAATGCACTGTTGAATTCAATCTTGTTGTTCGGGTTTTAACCATTTAATTTCATAACATCCCCAATTTTTATGCCTTCACTTAGCCTGAGGGATGGACTCCTGACATAGAATCACACTGTGCACGCCTGTGATCCGGACGAATCGGGGTTAATTCTCCCGTTGTGGTGTCCTCCGATCGATCGGGTGTTCATTTCTTCGACCTATCTCTACCCATAGATATCGGCACTGGAAGGACTGGCACTGCTGCCGGCGTGGTGCGTCCTGCCGTGCGTCGCGCATAGGACAGAAGACACCAAAGCTACATCCCGGAACCGGGGGATCCGATCGGTAGCACAAACAGACGCCTAGGACCATGGATATGTTTGCTCATTTCTATTCAGACACAGTATGGGGTTAATTTCTTGTTTATTCTGCTCCGCTTAATTATTAAATAAATTAATTTATTTTCATTTCAGTGCGAGCTCGTGATTTTCCAATCGGTTTGCTGCCACTGTCGATGTAGCCTGTGGTCATGTCCGGGCGCCACATCACCTTTGCCTGGTCCACCCCGCACCCTCCAGGGGTTTGTGTTTCCGTGTAGCATCGTCGATTCCCCTGGTGCCACGCTCGGGACCGGGACAACAGGGATTCATTTACATTTTCGGAATTGCGCATTTTGAACGGTTCCCGATAGACGGGTTGTATTGAGAAAATGAATCCTGTGAAGGAAATACAGGGTGGGGAATTTGGTAGCACTGGAAAACAACCTGTTCATCGATTCGGTCCAGAAAATCTGAACTAAGTGATATTAGATAGAGAATGAACGGAGTAGATAAACAGAAATTGGGTGTATAAACAATTACACATTTAAAATTTATTCAAATATAGGTAGTAGAACTTTATAAGGTGGCGAACCTTAAATTAATTTCGATTACAAATATCAACAAGGTGGATATTTATTTACATTCCAAAACAATGGTAGTGAATTAAATTTAATGTTGTTCAATAGTCTTAACAATGTACACAGCCAGATTTTCTGTTTGTAAATAGACGTTTAATTTAATTTACATATTTTGAGCATGAAAATAAACAAACGCGCTGTAAATTGAAATAAAAATCAATTTAAAATTACACGATCGCGTCAAATAAAATTTACTTAATATAAATAAATTTAAATTTACACAATGGTTATGATTTCATCAAATATAGTTTATTTTTACATTAGACACCGAAACACGGAAGCTTGAGAATACCCATTAATGGGTATTATCGTACCCATTTTGAACAAAAGTGGCATAACTCATTTAATGGGTAAATCGCGTTTACACATTAATGAGTAAGCTCACCAAACTTCATTAAAAGGGTGTTTTTGGTGGGAAATGAGTAAAAAATCCACATTTAATATAAAAAAAATATATTGCGGTTGATGCAGAGAAATAAAAAATTCATTATTTAAAACAGAATCGAATCAATTATCGCCATAATAATACACGAATATATTTATTTCCATCATATTTCAATAGCCTAGGTGTTCTATATCTCCCACCTGGTGGAAAGTGTGATTTACATTGCATTGAGAACCACATTGATTCGATTGGAAGAGTGATGTCACGACTTGAACTAAATGATCTCGCTTTGATCTTCGGAGATTACAGCCAACCCCACCTGGCTTGGCAAACACTAGCAAACAAGAAGCCATCTTTGGACATTCTACATTCAAGCATATCTCCAACCTGCGCTGCGCTTCTTGATGGGTTCAATCTGCATGGTCTAACACAATTAAATCATGTGTTTAATAGAAATTCTTGACTCCTCGATTTTCTTTTGGTGAACGAACCAGCCGTTTCGGAATGTTTGATAAATGAAGCCGTCGAGCCACTAATTAGTCTCGATGCCGACCATCCGGCATTGGAAACCTACGTCAATTTGCCAACACCGATCTGCTTCGAGAGTGATGATGATCTGGACTGTCTTGACTTTCGCAAAGCCAATATAAGTGGACTGAGATAAACGCTAAGTCAATTTGATTGGCGGTATTTTGGTACCATACTGAATGTAGAAGAAGCTGTGAACTATTTTACACTTTTCATCAATCGCGCAATAGCTGAAAACGCATGGGGAAATGCTCAACTTCGTCGTTTAAAACGATGGAGATCAGCGGCATTGAAGAAATATTCTCAAAACCGGAACCGATCTACCAAACGACCGTTTTTAAAGCCAGCAATGATTATCGCTTATACAATCGCCTACTTTATCGCTGCCATGTACGTCGAACTCAGCAAAATCTTCGCTCAAATTCTAAGCAATTTTGGTCGTTTGTGAACACCAAGAGACACGAGAAAGGGCTACCGGTTGATGTTTAAATGGCAACATTTGAATGTTGCCAAAGCAGATTCGATAGATACGGGGAATTGACTGATATCCCATCGTTATTAGCTGGTTATGGAACAACTTCTCGCAAGGGCAGCTGTTGTATAATTGGTAATACGTCCGTGTACTTAATGGAATAGTGTGGGTTCAAGTCCCACCAGCAGCCGAATCTTTTTCGCAATATCTCATAAAAACATCCTAAAATGGCACACTTAACTATGTGTATCAAAATTAAACATCTTTTCCAAAAAAGAAAAAATCTGACTTCCTTCACAAGTATCAAGAAAAACTATGAATAATCATCTTTTACTTCGTACGCACAGCGTCCAGGATCTAAGGATTACCCTCGATGCTGGTCTTATATTTAAGCAGCACTATTCGGACATCGTCGCTAGACAATTGGGATTTATGTTTAAAATTGCCGAAAAAATCCGTGATCCATCGTGTCTGAAAGCATTACCTGGGTAGAAAAAAACAGCAAAATAATATCAAATTTTGCTATTAATATATGAATAACTGAATAGCAAAATATGATATTAGTTTGTTTGATATAGTTGCTAAAATAGCAAAAATAATAACAGACATTGCTCTAGCAAATAACTCAAAAATAACTAATTTTGCTATTATAATAACAAACCAATAGCAACATATTTACAAAAAGGGAAATATCAAAATCAGTTATTATTGTTATGTTGAAAATGCAAATGATAAAAGAATAACAAACTTTGTTATGATTGCAAAACGTGTTCTTCATTTGTTGTTCTGTTCTTCCATACAATAACAAATCTTGCTATTATAATAAAATTTGCTGTTCGGATGCTATTTTATGTAATTCATGAATAACATAGAAATAGCAAAACCTGATATCACAGCAAAGTTTGTTATTTATTATGTTATTTATTTGTTATTCACCTCTACCTGGGTATATTGCGCGCTCGTTCGATCCGTACTAGAATTTGGCATGATTGTGTGGTGCCCATTTCACTCTGTTTGGATCACAAGACTGGAATCCGTCCAATGAAAATTCGTACGCTACGCCCTACGGTTTCTCCCATGGAATAACCCGGAAACTCTTTCTCCATATGCCGACCGGTGTCGACTGCTAGGCCTCGATACCCTCGAAAGCAGGCGCCTTTCCCCGCCAAAGTTTTGATTGGAGATATCGATAGTCCTGCAATACTGGGTCAACTGGGAATCTACGCTACAGCACGGACTCTGCGCTGTAGAAACTTCCTTCACCTAGACTTTCGTTCCGTCAACTATGGGATACATGATCCGATCCGATCTATGTCCGCGCGTTTCAACAAATTTTAATCACTCTACGACTTCAACGGCATCACATCATCTACATTCAGGAATAGAATTCAACATGAATTACTGGATCGAGATCAACGACCTTGAATCTCACTGGCCTCCTCTTTAATGCTGTATTATGAGTAGTTTTGTATCCAGTTCTAGATTTTACCTTATTCTATAAGTCAATTTGTAAACTTTATATGTCTTGTTATGTTTTTTTAAAAGAGATGTGGCGTTTTTACGCCTTCTCGAACTCGGCAAATTGTGGCAAATTGTGGTTCAAGTAGGCTTTTTCCGCCGCTGATGAAATTGGCTAGTTTCATTTTTATATTGGGTTTGGAAATAAGCACCGGTATTGCACCGATTCTTGCATTCATGCATTCTTCAACTGTATTTCATCAAAGATTTCATCTTGTAAAACAGTAGCAGCAGGAGGCAGTTCCGGAGGCACTGTTCTGGTGTTTGGAAAGCATTGTTGGAACGTCTAAGCGTCTACTGGAAGCAGCGACTCAAACGATTAGTTCTGATTCAACTTTTACAGTTGGTCAACGGATTCACTGTAGAAATAAAATCAGAAAGAACCTTGATTATTTCCACGTACTGCACGAATGATGGATAATTCAGACTCACAAACATCCGGAACTAAAATAATGTTTTGTTTTCCTTACCTCGTATCCTATAAGAATTTGGCACAGCGCTACAATTCTCCAATGAAATTGTGATTTAATTTAGTGGTTTAGTTCCACAAACATCTTGTTCTTGATCGATAAATTAATGATTTTCAGGCTTCAAATATAGAAAGCAAAAATGGCGATTTGGCTATCCAACTATTTCTACCATTCACCCATTATTACACAATCTCATGAATGGGGATAAAATACCCTTTTTCTGTTTTAGAAAATATACCCATTTTTTGACACATCAGAACAAATTTAAAAAATGGGTGAATAAACTCCATTAAATGGGTATTCTCAAACTTCCGCGAAGATGTAAAAAGAGAATAATGACAAAAATATAGAAAAAGAGATTGAATTTTGATACTGAGTTTGAAAAATTAGTAATGCGAATTGAACTTATATTTATTTGGATTGAATATGGAGTTGGTTCGAATTGGATTTGGTTTGGATTTAAATTTGGTATGGATATGGATTTATATCAGACTGTAATAGACTTTGGAATGAATTTGGATTTGATTGCAATTGGATTTGGATTTGATTGCAATTGGATTTGGATTTAAATTTAAATTTGAATTGGCTTTAGATTGGATTGGATTTGGGTGGGGTTTGGAATGGATTAAATATAATTTAAATTGGGTTTGGATCAGATTAGTATTTAGATATGCATCTAAATCATGCAATCTAAATCTAGATTTGTTTGAATTCGGATTTGATTTGGATTTTGATTGGATTTGTATTTATTCGGATTGGATTCGTAATGGATTTGGATTTAGATTGGATTTAGATTGGATTTCGAATGGCTTTTGCTCCGATTTGAATAGGGTTTGGATCAGATTTGGAATGAGTTAGGATTTGATTCGCTTTTGTTTGAATTTGGATTGGATTTGGATCGGATTTGAATTGGATTTCGATTGAATTTGATTTGGATTGGATTGCTGTTGGACTTGGAAAGGATTTAAGTTTTTTTCATTGGGTTTGTATTACACTAGTATTTGGATATGCATTAGATTTAGATTTCGTTTGGATTGGATTTGGATTTTGATTTTGTTTGGATTTTTATTGCATTTTGATTCGTTTATGTGGATTTGGATTGGATATTGGTTGGATTTGAATTTGATTTGGATCGGATTTGTATTTGATTGGGAATGAATTTGTTTTGGATTTTGTTGGATTTAGATTAAATTTGTTTTGGAATGGATATTGATTTTATTTTAATTGGGTTTGGATTAGATTTTTTTGATTGGGATTGGATTTTGATAGTCTTTTGGTTGAATTTGGATTGGATTTCGATAGGATTTAGATTTGGATTGATATTGAATCTGGAATGGTTTTGGGATTGATTTGGATTGGTTTTATAATGGATTAGTAATGTTTTCTTTTATTTTGATTTTCATTGGATTTCGATTGAAATTGAATTGACTTCGGAATGGTTTTGGATTGGATTTGGTTAAAATTTGGATAAAATTCGTATATCTTCGGAGTGGCTTTGGAATGGATTTAGATTAGATTTATTTTTTTATTCGGAATGTATTTGGATTTGAATTAGTTTTGAATTGGATTTTGAATTAGTTTTGGATAGGATTCGGATTGGATCTGGAATCGATTTGGAATAAATTTGGATTAGATTTAGGTAGAATTTTTAATGGATTTGGAATGTATTTTGATTGGCTTTTATGTAGATTTAGAATGGTTTTGATTTTTCTTGGAGTTGGATTGCTGATTTTGGTTGGCTTTGGATTGGATTTTGATTCGATTTGATCTATTTGATTTGATTTTGATTGGACTTCCATTGGATTGCGATTGGATTTTATTTCAATTGGATTGCTCTTGAATTTGATTTGGATTGGATTGCGATTGCGATTGAGTTTAGATTTGATTTGAATATGATTTTTATTGGATTACAATTTAGGTTTGAAGTGGTTTTGTTTGAATTTGGTTTGGATTTTGATAGGATTTCGGTTAGATTTGGATGGGGTTAGATTTTTTTTTTGATTTTGTTTGAATTAGGATTGGTTTTGATTAGCTATTGTTTTGATTCGAAATTGATTTGAATTCAAATTGGATTTGAAATAGATTTTTTTTTGGATCATAAGATTTGTATTGACTTGAATTGGTTTCGATTTTGATTGATTTCATATTAGAATCTGTTTGACTTTGGATCAGATTTAGATTGGATTTGGATTTTGATTGGATCTGATTTGAATTTCATTTGGATTTGATTTGAATTTGATTTGATTTTGATTTGATTTTGATTTGATTTTGATTTGATTTTGATTGATTTGTATTGAATTGGATTTGAATTGAATTGGACTTGGAGTGAATTGGATTTGGAATTGATTTGGATTGAATTTAAATGGATTGGATATTGATTTGATTTTGATTGAATTTGGAAAGGATTTGGATTAGATTTGATTTGGAGTGGATAAGATTTTTATTGGATTTGGATTGGATTTTCATAGGAAAATTATTTTCAGCTTTTAGTGGAATGTTTTCACTTGTCATAAGACGAGTTCGTATTATCCCATTTAATTGGATTCAAATGGGATAGCACGAGTTCGTCTCATAACAAGTGGTTTAATTTTTATTGGATTTGGATTGGATTTGATTTGTATTGAATTGATATTGGATTTGATTTGGATATGATTTTGATTGACTGCGATTGGATTTGATTTGGATTGGATTTTTATTTAATTTGAATGCGATTGGATTTGAATTGGATTTGATTTGAATTGGATTTGATTTGAATTGGATTTGATTTGAATTTGATTTATGATTGGGAATTGGATTGAATTTGAATTGGATTTGATTTGAATTGGATTTGATTTGAATTGGATTTGCATTAGATTTTGAGTACATTTGGATTTGAATTTGATTTTCTTATCGATTTTAAATTTGATTTGTATTGGATTTAAATTGGATTTAGATTTGATTTTGATTAGCTATTGTTTGGATTTGGATTGGATTTCGATTGCATTTTGATTTGATTTCAATAGGATTTGGATTATTTTTTTTTATCGATTTCGATTGTCTTTTGGTTGAAATTGAATTGGATTTGGTTCGGATTTAGATTGTATTTTAATACTTTATATGAATTATTTTTCCTAATTATTAGAGTTCATGACTCATGATTGTTATTGGATTTGAATTTTATTTGCATTGAATTTGGAATGTATTATGAATGTTTAGTCTTTAGATTAAATTTGGATTTGATTTAGATTTAATTTTGATTGTTGGTTTTGTATTGGGTTGTTTTGGTTTGTATTTGACTTGAATTACGATTGGATTTGATTTAGATTGGATTTTTACTGAATTTGGATTGGATCCGGATTGTATATGGTTTGGGTTTAGATTTGATTTGTATTGAATATGGATTGAATTTGGATTATTATGGAGTTGATTGAATTTGATTTGGATTGGGTTTGGATTTGGTTTAGCTTATGATTGGATTTGAATTTGATTTGTATTGGATTTGGATTAGATTAGGATTGAATTCGATTTGAATTAAATTTGGATTAGATTGGGATTGGATTTGAATTGGCTTTTGATTTGATTTGTATTGAATTTGGATTGGAATTGGTTGAATTCGGATTTGATTTAGATGAATTATGAATTGAATTTTTATTTCTTGGATAGTTCAAAGTAGCAAATTAGCAATCGATGTGGGTGATATTCATTTATTCAAGGTACAACAATATATAGCTTGAAAGGGATTTTACATTTATAAACCCAGATTAATCCACCTAGCGGTGATGGTGCCTTTCTCGACCTTCGTAAAATGTGTGTGCTTGAAAAAAGATGTGCTAGTGGCTAGGAGTAAAAAAGACAAATTTTGTCCGTTCTATGAAAATCAGATTATTTATGGCAAAGATATTGTAGATCCAGTTGAAAACCGAAAATCATATTTTGTCCCATTTCCGGATGTCGCAACTGCATCGCGAGTGGTGCCCGACTATGGCACAGTTGCGCACTACTCGCGATGCAGTTGCAACATCCGGAAATGCGAGAAAATGCGATTTCGCGGGACCTCGGTTCGGTTTTCAGCTTGATCTACAATATGCTAATAAGAATTTCGACATTTTTGTTTCCTTTTCCAATCTTTTTGACGTACATAACCCTGTTTTATTTCACCCAGTCATATATTTTAAGGATATCACTTTTGGATGTTAGTTGAACTGAAGCTCCGACTACACAAAAAGAAAACGAAAATGTCATTCCCATCACGCGAGCGGAGGGCAATATTTGTTATGATATAAATCTCATGACCGTCTTTCTGCCAAACTCCCGTATGAAGTGGGAGAGAAAGAGACATCATCTCAGTTCGTCGAGCTGAATCGATTGGTATATAACTCTCCAGGCCTTCTGTAAAAGTTTGGTTTTTAGAGCGAACATACAGCCTTTTCGTATAAAAAGGCTAAAATGGTGTTTCGGCCATAACTTCCGATCCCATAGTCCGATCTAGCCAATTTTCAATAGGAAACAATGGGACAGGATTCTGCGTCGAATGCAACTTGTTGCGTGTGAATCGATTAAGGTTAGGTGTCCGAAAAATAGGTGACATTTTTTGTGATTTTTATGAAAAAAGGTATTTTGGTCATAACTTCCGATCTCATAGTCCCATTGTCCAATTTTCAATAGGAAACAATGGGAAAGGATTTTGCGTCGAATTCAATTTGTTGCGAGCAAATCGGTTGAGAATAAGTGCCTGAAAAATGAGTGACATTTCTTACGCAATATTTTTCGTATGAATTTGTATTTTGGCCATAACTCTCGATTCCATAGTCCGATCTGGCCAATTTCAAATAGGAAACAATGGGACAGGATTCTGCGTCGAATGCAACTTGTTGCGAGCAAATCGGTTGAGGATAAGTTTCCGAAAAATGAGTGACATTTTTTACGCGATTTTTTGTATGAATTGGTATTTTGGACAAAATTTTCGATCCCATAGTCCGATATGGCCAATTTTCAATAGGAAACAACGGGACAGGATTCTACGTCGAATGCAAATGCAAATCGGTTGAGGATAAGTGCCCGAAAAATGAGTGACATTTTTTACGCGATTTTTTCGTAGGATTTTGTGTTTTGGCCATAACTTTCGATCCCATAGTTCGATCTGGCCAATTTAAAAAAGTAGATAGTGGGACAGGATTCTGCGTCGAATGCAACTTGAGGCGAGCAAATCGGTTGAGAATAAGTGCCCGAAAAATGAGTGAGATTTTTTACACGATTTTTTCGTATGATTTTGTGTTTTGGCCATAACTTTTGATCCCATAGTCCGATCTGGCCAATTTCAAATAGGAAATAATGGGACAGGATTCTGCGTCGAATGCAACTTGTTGCGAGCAAATCGGTTGAGAATAAGTGCCCGAAAAATGAGTAACATTTTTTACGCAATTTTTTCGTATGATTTTGTATTTTGGCCATAACTTTCGATCCCATAGTTCGATCTGGCCAATTTCAAATAGGAAACAATGGGACAGGATTCTGCGACGAATGCAACTTGTTGCGAGCAAATCGGTTGAGAATAAGTGCCCGAAAAATGAGTGACATTTTTTACGCGATTTTTTTGTATGATTTTGTATTTTGGCCATAACTTTCGATCCCATAGTTCGATCTGGCCAATTTCAAATAGGAAACAATGGGAAAGGATTTTGCGTCGAATGCAACTTGTTGCGAGCAAATCGGTTGAGGATAAGTGTCCGAAAAATGAGTGACATTTTTTACGCGATTTTTTCGTATGAATTTGTATTTTGGCCATAACTCTCGATCCCATAGTTCGATCTGGCCAATTTCAAATAGGAAACAATGGGACAGGATTCTGCGTCGAATGCAACTTGTTGCGAGCAAATCGGTTGAGGATAAGTGCCCGAAAAATGAGTGACATTTTTTGAGTAGTTTTGCGCACACACACACACATACACACACACACACACACACACACACACACACACACACACACAGACATCACCTCAATTCGTCGAACTGAGTCGATTGGTATATAACACTATGGGTCTCCGGGCCTTCTATAAAAAGTTTGTTTTTGGAGCGATCATATAGCCTTTACCGTATACTTAGTATACGAGAAAGGCAACATGCCTAGAGCGTAGATAAGGAGAAGAATGTAGTAGTAAAATTCAGGTCTGTTAAGGCTGCCAATCGTTTCACCGATTCGTTTAACTTTTTCTTAAAATTTGACAGTTCGATGGTTATTTTCCCATCGTGGTTTGAATTTTAATCAGAATCCGGCCCATTTAAGTTTTAAAAGCTCGCTAGTTATTTGGAATAAAATGCATTTGGCGCCAATTTTCTCGCAAAAAAAAAAGAGTTTAACTATCGAACAAATCTCATCATGCTCCGGAGCAGGGTTATTTTTCAACCACGGTGGACAGCGATTGAACATCAAATTTTAACTCAAATTTTATCAAATTCACTGACCCAATGGGTTTTGTCATTTGATCGTGGGGTTCACACGAACTAAAGTTAATTTTACGCATAATCGTCAGAATTTCTTTAGGGAGTTCGTCTTGCTTTTTTAGTCCAATGGTGCTCAGCATTTTGGGCGTTTTTCCCCTCAATTTGCTTGACACACAATAAAAATGAGCTTTCACCTTACAAGTTAGCACTTGGTCGAAAGCTTTTAAATATATCTATCAGCTTAGGATATTAAAACGAATATTGGTGTTAGAATCATTCCGTACGACTTGATCAAAGTAAAATTACAGTGCGGCCCGCGTGCCGCACCTTTGTTTTGCTTTGATCGTTTTGTACAGAGTAAAGAGTGAATTTAACACCAATATCCGTTTTATTACCTTATTACTCAGCAAATAGATATATTTAAAAGCTTTCGACCAAGTGCTAATTTGTTTGGTCAAAGGCAAAGCTCATTATTTATCGTGTGAGAGACAAATTGAGTAAAAAACCCTGACTGATCCACCTAGCGGTGTTTGTGCCTTTCTTTTACATTAGATATACTAAAAAAATTAAATGAGAATTTCTTAGCGTGTTTTTTGTATATATATCTTAGTTTGGCCATAATTTTTGATCCCATAGTCCGATCTGCCAAATTTTCAATAGGAAACAATGGGACAGGATTCCCCATCGAATGCAACAAATCGGATCAAGATAAGTGCCTAAAAGATGAGTGAGTTTTATTTTGCGCACATACATACACACTAGACTGGCCCAGCTTAGTATGGGGAGAAAAAAATATTGTCGAATTCCACGGGGCACCCCCCAGGATTGTGTCTTTTGGTGAGAAAATCAATTTCTGAAAATTTCAGCTCAATCGCTTGTTGCATAAGCTGGCGCATTTGATTTGAAGTTTGTATGGGGATTTCGGTCAAAATATATAGGAAAATACACCTCCGACACTCATTCGATCTGGAAATTGGTTCTGATTGCTCGATTAAGCTCAGAATTTCAAAAACGGTTATTGGTATGTTACAGAACAATTCCACAGAACATTGTACGATGATTAAATGAACTTTTATTTAGCTTTCGGCTGATTTATTATGAGCTGTTTTGTGTATTTTTGGATTAATTGATCAAATCGAGACAGCTGAAAAGTATATAAAAGTTCATTTAATCATCGTACAATATTCTGTGGAATTGTTCTGTATCATACCAACAGCCGTTTTTGCAATTCTGAGCTTAATCGAGCAATCAGAACCAATTTCCAGATCGAATGAGTGTCCGAGGTGTCTTTTCCTATATATTTTGACCAAAATCCCCATACAAACTTCAAATCAAATGCGCCAGCTTATGCAACAAGCGATTGAGCTGAAATTTTCAGAGATTGATTTTCTCACCCAAAGACACAATTCTGGGGGGTGCCCTGTGGAATTCGACAACTTTTTGTTTCCTGGGCCAGTCTAATACACACGCACACACATACACACATAGATACAGACAGACATCATCTCAATTCGTCGAGCTGAGTCGATTGGTATATAACACTATAGGTCTCCGGACCTTCTATCATAAAATCGTCTTGGAAGTGAATATATAGCAAAAACGGCCTAAGTGACCACTGCTTTAGTCTATGTAAACATTTCGGGATAATCGTAGCAATGCGAAGTGAGAATCGCTTGGCTGAGTATTGTTGTGACGAACGGTCGAGACTAGAGAAGATTCTTTCACGAATTTGTTTGTCGTTCCATTTCAACACTATACGCTAGGAGAAAAGTCAAAAAAGAAAAGTTGAATCACGAAAAATTTCCTACAGCGAGATATGCAATTCCTCAAATAGTTTTTAATATTTCAAAATAATATGTGGTGTGTTACGGAGTAAAAATTACAATGGTTACATTTTCAGCTTCATTCAAATCCTGACTCAATAAATATCCTTCTTAACTTCCAACTACGTGGTACTGGTGATACTATTAGCTAAGTTGGTGGCCTTTTATAAGTAGGTACTACATGAACCGCGTCCCTTCATCCACCAAGTTACAGATCTGCGTGGCAATAAATGGTAATCTTCATGCTTTTGCTATTTTTGTTATAGATTTGAATGAAGAAGCCTTTTACTTCTTGATTTCTGTTAGTATTCTAAATAGGGATTGCAAACATGAACTAGTGTTCAATCCACGAACATGTAGCCTTGTGTAGAGGAAAGGAAAATTTATTTAGCAAAAATCTCACGATTCACTGCTGCTGTGGTCTGAAAAACATAGTCTATCCAATGAATCTAAAGGTTCCCTTCATTACCCCAAGTGAATTATTGCAAATGTCATTTGGGCCATCAGCACCAGGGTTTTCGTAAATTAAATTAGCACCATACGGGTGAAAAGCACAAAAAAAACCGTTCACCCACCTGTACCTTTTTCTCGCTGATTAAATTTAACTGATGGCTGTGCGCATTCGACCCGCAAAAAAACATCCGTGATTGAAGCCTTCGTTGAGTGTTTTCCGGTTGATGCGTTCCCATCAGGATATCCACCAGCGACTAAGCCCATTATCCTCATTTTTACACAGCTTACCATTCGGACCACCGCCTCTGGCCACGGGTCATCACATGTCGCATTTTACCATTAAACTGATTCGACATATGATTAATCTTGTTCCCACCTTCGCGCCGGGAAAATAGCAGCCATTTATTGCCGATGTCATGCTCACCGCCGTTTTTATTTTTACTTTCCACTCGTTCCAGGAATGGAGGCCATCATGTCAGAGTTCTTCAACGACACATCGACCGCGTTCTACATCATCTTGGTGGTTTGGTTCGCTGATCAATACGACGCAGTGTGCTGTCACACGTCTGTCACAAAACGTCACTGGTTAAGGTAAGTGGAAGTGAAGTTTTTCCTTCCGTCGTTTGTTTCCGTTTTGATAGCCCTCCCACTAGGAACGTTCAGCCACAGACAAACATACGTAACGCTTCTCATTTCTATACCATGTGTTCATGTGTTCAACGGTTGATTTGAAATACATTTGTGCTACGCGATTTTAGCAAAAGAGGCGCTAGCGTTCAATCGTTTTGACATTTGCTGAATGTTTTCTGCTTTGATGATGATGATGAGGATGATGATTTATATAAAAGTATGCGTCAGAAGCAAACGTCAAATGGGAATCAATCATGGTCCACTGTATTTCACGCGATTCTGATAATAGATGGCAACAGTAATTTCTGTGAAATAAATGGCTATAATTTTCTGAACAGATAATATGAAGAGTTACGTTTGTCTTCCACGTAACGCTGGGTAACTTTGAGAAACCTTTCCGTGGTGTGTTACAGTGTGAGATCTATCAAGGTCACATTGTCAGGTACAGGCAAATCCTGACCCAACAACGAATACCTTCCCCAATATCCAAATCCGTGGTACTAATAAGGGTTTTACTGAGTCTGGATAGGGATTTCAAAAGAAAAACATGAGTATCACTAGTGTCCAATTTATGAGTACACTGTAACTATGCTAAATTATATGAAGTTACGTCTGTCAGTCTGTGGTTCAGCGGCGACCGCACATTCGTTTTCTAATTCGTATTAGAGAACAGGTACCAGTGCCGAAATACCAGTTATGATGTATTTAAATCATATTACAATTTTCTGTAAAAAATTAATAGAAGATTCCAACCATGGATTAGAAAAAAGATCTCCGTCATTTACCATGCGCTGCAAATATGGGAAAGACATGATTGATACAACTACCCTAGCTGTTGAAATGATCGAGAAAAGACATAAAAAATACGCTTTTCTAGCATTCGTTGTTTATTTCCTATTTTTGCGAAGGACTCGCCGTTCAACTGGTTCAATTCGTCTTCTGCTTTCTCGGAACTCCGCAGAAGGGGAACGACGACGACGACGACGACGACGACGACGACGCTCGTGACGGTGGAAAATCTCCCACAGGTGCTGCCAGAATCTCCGGCTTTCCACTACTTACTCATCCCTCATCCCGTCGTTTTTTCTTCCTGTCGAGTTTTTCCTCCAAGTAGCGTTTAATTCATATCTGTCATAATGTTTTTCTGCTGCGCTTTATCTTATCAAAACAGCTCCCGTTCCGTAGTCGTGTGCTCGTCTCGGTAGAAGTGTTTGTTATATGATTTAAAGAAAAGCCCGGAAAACAGCTCGAGTGGATACCTTGAACATTTGAAGAACCAGTTTGAAGAAAGAGATGATGCCGGAAAATTGGGTATCATCTTTGGGATCTTTCCCCTCTTCTGTGTTTATTATTGCGCGCTTTGTTGAACATTCTTCAAGCTCAGAAAAAAATATCGCTGCGAACAATCAGGAACATTTGCTGCATGTTTCGTTGCACGGCTTATCGCGGAGTCGGAAAACTGCTAAATCGAGATTCCGTTTTATGTTATCCTGGACGTATCGTGTGTTGTCAAAGGATGATATGATTGAACTTGTGCAATAATAATTTACAAATCAAAACGTATGAATATGACGAATGTTGTGTTTCTTGTGAAAATTCTTTTGAATATAATTTCTGAATATGACAGTGCTATCAGGGATATCAATTGAAGTGGGAATACACGGTTAGAAAGAGTAGCTAATTTTGATTACTTTTCACTCAAATCAGAGGTTTAGTGTGGGAACCCAAGATTAAGTAATTTTTTCTTGTGATTATGTAAAATTTACTTAGTATGGACTGTTCAGTTTATTGAGAGGACACTTTTACATGACGATATAAAACAGACAGATTGACCAATTTTGATGGAATTTGCTTTATCGTATATTATAATACACTGTCAATCAACTGTAATTTCTGAGAAGAGATAAAACAGTTTAAATCCAACAAAAAATGTCAACAAAATCCTCAAGAAGATCGGAAAGAGACACACTGTCAATGATTTGTCGATATCCAGAAACAGCAGAGTCTGGGGCAGTCCGAAAACGGGATATAAACGGTTGGAGCTGTCAAAAATCCAATAAATTGAAATTGTTATGAATTTCGCAAATTTCTGCGTTAGAATTGTTTCGTTGATAATTGGAAGGCCAAATAATATATTCAACGAAAAAATATCAGATTTCTAAAAAGATCAATGGGCTAAAAAACATCGGCAATCCAAAGTGTCCTCTTTTTAAACTGAACAGTCTTCATTAAGTAAAATTTTGTTAATTTTGAGTAGAAATTTACCAAAAGTTAGGAGAATTTTATTTAACTTCGTAATCATTAGATAACTTAACGTTGGCTTCCGTCACTTTACCGACACTTTACCGACACTTTACCGTCCTTATTGAGTAGTTTTGCTTCTCATTTCATGACAACAAAGAGAAGAGGCAGAGTAAGTACCTATTTTTTTTTACTTTAGCAGTGGTTTGTTTACAGGAATTTTGTCAATTTCTTATAGAACAGGAAACGTGAATTAAACAGGCTTCTTTTGATGTATTGAAAATAAACGAGTAGTAGTGGAAATATAATTGGAAAGCTTTCCGCTTTTATGCAAACGAATTACCAGAAGCGGAGAAGAGACTAGCAGCGGCACGTCGATAAAATTCATCGATCCATATGAAGCCACATTAATCAGCACGGATTTCCCAACTACGGTAACAACGGGATATGCTATTGAATATCTGATGAATCAAGTATCGCCAACATTCGGAAGCACATCAAGAACTTGTGGAGCATCGAATCATACCGAATGTATGAGTTTGGATTTGCCTCGAATGTAGCCGGTGGGGTAATCAATAACGTGCACGTAGTGCGAGATAAGGTAATAAAAATAAATTATTTAAAAATACTGTAGCACTATTAAGTTCCATATTTGGCGTATCAGGTTCTCGCTCAATAACAAACTATTAACTGGTAACTTTTGATCAAAAAATGGATGCATTGAATCTGCACATTGTAACTGCGTCGCAGGCGCTTGTGAAGTATGTTCTCACGTGGCGACTTTACTCTACCCTCTGGATAATTTGCAATCCAGATTGTATAAAGTAAATATTTAGTGTGATTCGCCAAATGTAGAACGGCTAATTTCTTCGTCTATTGTTGAACGCACGTGCATTTCTTATGGGAGTTCAACAATATGCGACAAAAATAGCCGTTCAACATTTGGTGGTTGCGGTTTCCCCTATATTATATCTTCACAGCTAAGTGTAACGGAGTTATCATCATATTGAGCTCGTCCAGCAAAGCGCATTAACCTTCTGTCTGTGACAAAAAAAAATCTGCACTCTGGGGTCATATTGACTCCAAATTGAAATTGTTATAACTTTTCTATTATTTCACTAATTTCGTTTTTTTTATGTTTCGAAAGATAATTAATCATCTTTCAGGATGTTACCGTAAGATGGATTATGGGTGGGTGGATAGCGGGAACAATATTTCATTTATCAGATTATCTTGCATAGTCTAAAATGATGATTCCATTCATAACACCACCTAGCGGCCAAATTCTAAACTAATTAATGCTTTATATCAAACCCCACGCCTTCCTGTATAACTTTCTTGAAACGGTGCAATTTGATATGGTCAGGATTTTCAGACGTAAGTAACATAAGCATACAAAATCGCTTAATTTATAACCTGTTTATGGAAACCCCTCCTCGCGATGTCAATCTTAGGTAAGGTATGATGATTATATTATCTTTCGAAAAAAAAAATCCGAAATTGGTCAAATAATAAAAAAGTAATACCAAATTCAATTTGAGGTCAATAAGAGCACAGACAACTTCAGTTTTTGAAAAAAATGAGACTGTAGCGTTTATTTTCAAGATTTTTCAAGCGAGTCTGAACCTAGAGGACAGTTCTTAGCAAGTCTAACTAAATTACTAAAAATTAGGTGAAGGTTGAAAGAAACGGCAGCCTTTAAAAGTGCCCTTGACCCCCAGGTCCCAGACAAAAGGTTAAAGATAATCTGTACCATCCAGTTGTGGACATTGATCATGGATGTAAAATAACGAGAACGGAATCGGATGACCTAAACATTCATGTAAACCGTGAGAGTTTCCTCGCTTTGTGTCCAATATGACAAGCGAGGAAGCTGAGCCAGTTATTGTAAAAAAGTTTTATCACGATAGAAATGTCTTATGTTACAGTTGTCGATCAAATATGATTACCAATGAAATATGTATGAACAAAAACATTTTGTAGGCGAATAAGTTTGACATACTGTTGGAAAATAAAAGTTTTGAGAACATAAAACGATCATGCGAGAAGATTTCCATTACTATCAGAGAACATCAATTGAGCCAAGTGGAAGAACTTACACGACTGCTAGCTGAAAGTCGGTTATGGCGCAGGATGAGACACGATAGAATAACGGCTACGCTAATGAGTCAATGCATCCATGCATTGACGGTTAAGGTCCCAAGGAAGATGTCATTACTGAAGAGAATTTGCCATCCGCATACATCTGAGATTAACACCGAAGCAACTGAATATGGACGAAAACACGAACCCAAAGCCAAGAAAGCATTTAAGTATGAGTTCAAGCATCACCGTAAAGAAAAATTCCTAGAAAACGGTATATTTATCTATAGAAACCAACCATACCTTACTGCCACGCCAGATTTAATAATGCAATGCGAATGCTACAAAAAGGCTGCAGTTGAAATTAAAAGGTCCTTTTCGTCTTTCCAAGAAAAGTCGTTTCAACAAGCAGTTAAATATGCGCATTGACGGTAGGACCTTATTCATTTTTGGAAATGGTCGGCGATAACTGCTTAAAACACATGGGTACTTCCTGCAGGTTCTGGCTTAGACATCTATTTCGACGGCTGATTACGGATCGGATCGCTTGTAATAATTTTGAAATTTAATTCGAATTACTTACTTCTAATAAGGTTGGAAATATCGAAGCTATTGTTATTTTGTACCATATTTTCCTCTTCTATTAAATCTAAATAGAATAATTGCTGTGTATGAATACTTCGCGATCGAAACATCGGCCAGCGTATTCAATTTATACAAATGCAATTGTGCCATCCGGGCAACGTCCCCAAAACAATCGACACATGGGTACTTCCTGCAGGTTCTGGCTTAGACAGCTATTTCGACGGCTGATTACGGATCGGATCGCTTGTAATAATTCTGAAATTTAATTCGAATTACTTACTTCTAATAAGGTTGGAAATATCGAAGCTATTGTTATTTTGTACCATATTTTCCTCTTCTATTAAATCTAAATAGAATAATTGCTGTGTATGAATACTTCGCGATCGAAACATCGGCCAGCGTATTCAATTTATACAAATGCAATTGTGCCATCCGGGCAACGCCCTCGAAACAATCGATAATGAACACTTTTTCACTGCCAAATATGTTATGAAATGAGGATGGAATGTGCCGAGAAAAGTTTTGCTTTTTCTTGGGTTCAATTGCCCGTCGACAACATTGGAAGATGACGTACCATGTCGTTTAAAAAAAATATGGTATTGATACATACATTATATAGGGTATAAGGCTCAAACCTTAGCCTATTATGCTGTGGTTGAGCACATTTATCAATTTAAATATTCATATATTGAAGATCTAACCGTAATTATGCCACCAAACGGCTTTCTTACTTTTGGTTATTACGCTAAGTATTCAAAAACAACAATAATGGTTAAAAATCTATTATTTAATCCATCAAAAGTTTCGTGCGATATGGAGTTTATGTTCGGCCAATTTTCCTAATCTCCGCTCTGGTGTTGGATGCTTTTTCGGCCCATGAAATGTTGTAATGCATCACTGTAAATCGTTTGTATAAGCCGTAAGGTAGGCAATTATAATGTGCTGCTTCAAGTGAAAATCGTCAGCCGAATTTTGGCAAGGAGTGTTCTAATGTGGTTCAAAAAAGTTTTGGTTAATTGTTTCACTATACTAATGAAAATAGTGAATTTAACATGAATGCTAAAATAGTGGGATTGTTATCCGTTCATATAATGTGCGAAAATAGGTAAGTCCATTCCAAAAACTACTTTATTGGGCAAAAGAAAAATCTCTTGCACTGCCTGCCTACTTAAGTTGTTGCAAACAAACCGAGTCAAAGCAATTTTTCACGCAGGTTTATTGCGTTTATCAGTTGAAGAAGTGCATGAATCTTGCGTAATATAAATAAAGTCGGCTTGATACACTTTTTCAAAGAAGCCTTGATAAATATCTCTCTACAAAACGATGTATTATTGTTGAATTATTGATTAATTTGCATGATGAGCCAACGTTGCATCCAGGCCTAACATTACATCCCGTTACCCTATGAACATTTCAGAGAAATCAAAAAAATACAAAAATAAATCGACCTTCGATTTCACAAAGAATTGCTCACATCTTTTAATTTTGTTAGTTAGTAAGAATCTCGAATACAATGTTCCAGAATTCAGAATGTGGTAGAATTCATTGTTCAATATAATCTTTACGGTGTCACGTATGACAAATTTGGATATTACATTTGATCCTCTCGTCATGCAATATATAAACATACATAAAAGATGGTTCTCTAATAAAACCTACTAATTCGATAAGTTTTGTGGCAGTTCCTCCAACAGGAAAAAAACCCAGAATCTGAAAGTTGATTTTGAATGGACACCCTGAGAACAGTATGAATAGGTGTCACAAGCGAGCGACCAGTATGATGTGAATAGGATTTGAAATTTTAGCAGAGGGCCAATTGTAAGAACAGCATTGTTGAAATCACTGTTATTTTGCATAACGTCCTCCCAGGAACGGCTTGGGCAGTATCATGGTGACTACTTTTTCCAAGATAGGCAACAAAACAGCGATTTAAACATGCTATTATGCTATTCGGCGTATGAGAACAGTTCTAGCGATCATTGTTTTGTTCAAAGATTTATACGAAAGGTGCACTACTTTGCTTCACGCGTCATCCAGTAGCTCTTACCCAGCACATGCATAGAGCTGAATAGCAGGTTGCTCGAATTGAATAATAGCATTATTGCAATCGCTGTTATTTTGCCTGCCTTGGTAAGAGTAGTCACCATGATACTACCCAAGCCGTACCTGGGTGGACGTTAGGCAAAATAACAGCGATTTCAACAATGCTGTTCTTACAACTGACCCTCTGCTAAAATTTCAATTTCTGTTCTGCATTGCTGTGTTCACCGATAAATGCCAAGAAATCAATTTTGATAGAGTCATGTACATTGATAAAAAACATTCTCAATTCTAGTTGTAATAAAAAAATGCTTTATCAGAGGAAAATGGGGCAAAATAGTCACTTCCAGTCATGATTGATTTTTGATTACGTGATTTTCCATCTCTATATAGGGGAAATTACGGCTTTGGCAGGTTTTGTTCTATTATTGTCAGGGGGGTTTTCTATAACCAATTATGCTCAAATTTGGACTAAACATTCTTTGCATATCAAAGAATATTGTGGCCAAATTTCATAAAATTTGGTCAACAAAACCCCCCTAACAATAATAGAATGCGCGTCGCGCTGGGCGTTGAAGTCAGCGTTTTGTACTAAAACGCAACGACAATGAACGTGACGCATTCACGCCCACAATGCAACGTTCGCGATGATTAAAACAATAATTGATTTAAAAAACATGATTTATTGCTCATCAGATATTTTGAAATAAAGTGAGAAAATTATTAACGAACTTAGTACACAGGATTTTGTTTTTACACGATTATTTTTCGCTCGTATTTTTGATCGTGTGACTTCAATTTGCCACCAATCTCTTCGCAACACGTTTCAAAAAATCCAGAATAAAAAAAAAAAAAAAAACAACTTGATGATTAATATACGTTAAACATTTAGGATGAGTGGAAAATTGAGAAAATGTAAATCGTGTAAAACAGAATCCAGTGTATTCAGAAAGAATATAAAATCGGCTATAAAAATTATTATAAAAATCCTGCATTCTTCCATGAGTTTTAGAAAACTAGAACCATACATCTGAATTTCTAAACAAATCCTCTCTGAAATAATATTTATTATAAAATAGGCAGAAAAAACAATATGCAAGCTTTCTCCAGGAATTCCTTCGACAATTGCTCCAGGCATTCTATCCGGAATTCTATCAGGGATTCTTTAGGAATGCCTCCAGCAACTTCTTCGGCAATGTCTTCAGGAATTCCACCATAAATTTCGCCGGGAATTGATCCGAAAATTCCACCATTATTTACTCCAAGAAATCCTCCACGAACTCCTTTATAAGTTCTGCAGGGAATTCTTCAGATAATTTCGTGCTGTTTCTCATAAAAATGTCTGAAAAATTGCACAAAAATTAGCATTCCTGAGAATTTCGCGAAAAATCTTCGAATTTCTTGTGCCAATTCCATAACATTTTACGTGAAAGTTTCGAATAATTTCTTGTGAAAATTTCAATGATTTTTTTCAGGAATTCCACCGAAAATTTATACAGAAATTATACCGAAAATTAAATCATCAACGAAATTGTCGGAGGAATTCCCAAAGAAATCCTGAAAGAATTCCGGTGGAAACTTCAAGATTTCCTTTGGGAGATCCTCCAGGAGTTTCTCCGAAAATTGTTCCATGAGTTCCATTCCTCCGAGAATTATTCCGGTAGTTCTATCGGCAGTTCCTACGGGGGTTCCTCTGAAAATTCTTCCGGGAATTTCTCCAGAATTCATTTAGGCTTCTTTAAGAATTTATATAGAAAATCCACCAGAAGCTCCTCTGAGAACTTTTCTGTAAGCTCCTCAGGGAACTCTACGGGAGGTCCTCTGATGATGATGATACTTCATACCCCTACAAAGGTTTCAGCTAGACGAGATTTGTCTATTAGATGAATTCTCCAAGATTTTTTCCGAGAATTCATCTGGTAATTTCACTGCCAGTTCCTCCGGGGGTTCCTATGAAAATTCTTCTTGGAGTTTCTTCAGAAATTCTTCCGGGAGGTTCTCCGGGAATTCCTCCGGGAGTTCCACCTGTAGCTCTTCCGGGAAATCATTCAGACTTTTTTCAGGAAATCATTTAGACTTTTTTCAGAAATTTATCTGGAAATTCCTCCCTAAGTTCTCCGGAAAGTTTCACTTGGGGTTCCTCCGGGAGGTCCTCTAGGAATTCTTCTAGGAGTTCCTTCTGAAATTCCTCCGGCAGTTCCTTCGGGGATTCCTCCGGGAGATCCACCAGCAGTTTCTACGAGAATGCCTCCGGGAGTTTCATCGGCAGTTCCTCCGGGTGTTTCTCTGAGGCGGAACTCCCAGAGAACTCCGAGAGTAACATCCGGAGGAACTCCCGGGAGAATTTCTGGAGGAATTCTCGGAGGAACTGCCGGTGGAACTTCTAGAGGAATTTCTTGGACAACTACAGGAAGAATTTCTGGACCAAATCATGGAGGAACTCTCGTAAAAACTCCTGGATGAAATTCTAACTGAACTTCCGTAAGAAGTCCAGGAGGAACTCCTGGAAGAATTCTTAAAGGACCTCTCGGAGGAATACCCAGAGGAACTCCAACAGAAATTTTCCGAGGAACTTCTGGAGGATTTTGTAGATAAATTGCTAAAGAAAGCCTGAATGAATTCCCGGAGGAACTACTGGTGGAACTCTCTCGGAGAAATGTTCAGATGAACATCCTGTGGAATACCCGGAATTGAATTTCTAGAGAAACTTCCGAAATCCCATTTCCTGTGAAATTCCTGCCAAATATCCTCCAGGAATTCCCTGTGAAGTTCCTGGAGGGATTCCCGGAGGAACTCTTGGAAAAACTCCTGGAGGAGCTCCCGGAAGAACTCTCACAAGCACTTCCGGAGGAATTCCCACATGGAAGTCCTGAAATAATTCTTGGAGAAGTTCCTAAAGGAATTTCCGGAGAAATATCTGAAGGAATTCCTGGAAAATACCAAGAGGAATTAATGCAGAAATTCCAAGATGAAATCTTGAAAGTATTCCCAGATGAATTGCTGAAGAAATTATCGGATGAATTCCCGGGGGTTTGTTCTGAAGAAATTCCTGGAAGAACTCTTGGAAGATATCCTGGAGGAACTCTCGAATTAATTTCCGAATGAAATTCTGGAGTAAATTCCGAGTGAAGTCCGGAAAGAATTCTAGGATAATTCCGCGGAGAAATTCCTGAAGGAATTCCTGGAGAAGTACCTGAAGGAATTTCCGGAAAAATACCTGTAAGAATTTCACGGGAATACTTGGACGAATTCCGGGAGAAATTCCTAAAGAAATTTCTAGAGGAATTTTTGAAGAATATTCTGAAGTAATTGCGAAAAGAATTCCAGAATGAAATCCTAGAGGATTTCGCTATTGAATTTATGGAGGTATTCCCGGAAATTTTTTTGGAAGTTATCCCGGAGGAAATAAAGGAAGAGTTCCTGGAGGAATGCCCGGAGAAGTTCCTAGAAGAATTTCCGAAGGAATTTCTTATAGATTTACAAGTGAAATTATGGAGCGAAATCGGAGGATTTTCGTCATAAATTTCTGAAGAAACTTCTGGTGGAATTTTGGGAAGAAATTCCGTATGTATTCTTGAACGAATTCTAGAATGCATTCCTGAAGGAAATGCTGGAGATTTTTCTGGAAGAATAGCTGAAAAAATGTCTAGGCGTAAAACTTGGAGAGAAGAATAGAAATCTTCAAGGAATTTCCTCATGAATTTCCTACAAAAAATCACAATTACATGAGAAGGATTTTCGAACGATTTTTAGATGAATTTGTGGATAACTTTCCGGAGGAATTTAGAAGTTAAGACGAGCTCGGTGGTCTAGTGGCTATCGCTTCTGCCTTATAAGCAGGAGGTCGTAGGTTCAATTCCAGACTCGACCCTTTCCTACTTTGTATTTCTAACTTAGTTCTTTCTGTGTTTCACGTTCTACCAAAACGGTTCCTACTGTTATAACCTTCCACACAATTCCAAAAGCCTCCCGTGGAGAGGTCGTAGAGTTCTCTGCATCTTTCTTAAGTAGGTGTCCAACTAACCATCCTTTCCCTTCCTCAGCATTTGCAAGGACGTGGCCAGGACAGATCTCGACTATTGAAGAGTACAATGCTTCGATCTAAGAGATAGTGATTAGTCCCAAATCAATATCTGAGGTAACGGATGAAAGCAATGCTACTCTCATACAATAGTCTTGGCTTGTACCACCTACAAATTTGTGCGAATTGCTCATTGCTAAGCTAATGCTAATGCTAACTTTCCAGAGGAATTTAGAAGTTCCCAGTGGAGCTTCTAGAAGGATTTCAAGGAGAATTCCTTGAGCTCGAAATGTTTCGAGTTGGTTTGAACTTTCATATATTATGGATCCTGGATACTTTAATAAGTTTTTGGGAATCTTTTGAATTTCGATCACCTATTTCTGAATATGATTGGATCGTAAAGTACACATGTTTAAAGGAATTCATTTAAGTACCGCCTTCTTTCCCTGCCCCCTCTGGCTACGCCCTTGGATACCTCAATAGTTAGCATAATCGAGTCTGTGCTTTTCTTGTAGATAGGACATATGTATAAAAACAACAATACCCAAATTGGTGGATTTTTTCGTCCAACGCCTTTATTTTGGTATGAGTTTTTTATGCTTAACCTAACGCAAATTATGCCTAAGTAATTTACTTATGCCTCGATGTTTGGTTCTGGATGAAATTCCAATTGGTCTTAGCAATCATGGATTAGCGACTCTATTTGTCTAAAGCTCATAAAAGCTATAAGGCACTTCGCTCTGAAGAAGTGAAGATTTTTGCATTAAGAGTCATACAGCGAGATATGTTGAACTTTCTTGATATACACATTTATTCTCCATTTATCGGATAAGCTTCACAGTCGCCATTGTTAGTCATCCCATCTCGGTGATTTCAATGGTAGGTTGTTCTTGCCCGTTGTAAAGGCTTTCCATTTCCACATGCTGTTCATATTCGCCTTAAACTTCTGCATGTTCTTACTTTAAGCTATGCGTCTCGCCGCTGAGCTAAAAATAAACTCAGAAGTAACATAAATGATGTTCGAATTTTAGCCTCGTGTTTCAACGTCTGCGAATAACACGAGCTTGCTGCAAACATGTGACGAGGGTAGTTTCGCCATCCTCGAATTCATCACGTAAAAATGACACATGTCAGTTTGACTCTGCGTAACAAGTATGAATAAATGCTACGGTTTCCGCTAATTTTTGCCCAGCCCATGCAGAAATGTAAATCTATCGCATTTATCATAATTCCCAGCTCTGTCACCGCATTTCCACCTTCTCTCAACGCAGCACAGCTCTGTAGCTGTTGTCACTGCGAGTCTTTCCTTGCCGGTTCAACCTCCCCAAAGATCTCAACTTCCAACGTCAAACATTCATTATTCAGCCCATGTAATGGGACACACGCACATTAAGGTATTTGTTGTAAACATCGCTCCTCTACCATACCACAAATTACCAACTGCAATGTTTGGCAGTGATGAAACATTATTCCCCTCCTTTGTTTTCCCGGCAGTTAGTATCATATCGTTAAAGGTGCTGCTTGAACAGAGGAAGACTATTTTAAGCGCGACCTGTTTTACGGCAGCACACACCTTGTTTGGTGGCACCGACCGTTAAAAGCAATTGACAACACTTCAAAAGTAGCTCCAATCGCGATAAATTTCATGAGAGGTGCGTAATTTAAGTTGCGAAAATGTTTTCCATCACCTAAGTATCCGCATGACCTGGATTGCTGTGCCTGTATTCCACCAGAGATTCATCGGGGTCGGTTGATCCTCGCTGTTCGCTTGACCTGTGGGAATTGGGGATAGAATGGACATGTGTATGATTTTTACCAAAGAAAAATTCCCGTGAGAAATAATTAAAACATTCGTTTGCACGACACGAAGCAATACCCGAGCTCATAGATTCAGAACTGTTACTTGGACTTCATAACTTTAGATTGAGTGAACCAAAATCATCATATTTTTAGATCCTCCTAACCATTCTACCCAACATCCCCTATAATATTAGGAACAGAAAGATTGTAATGCTTCGAAGCGTTTGTTTGAAGTTGTTTATAAAACTGAGTTTCTTTTGGTGGCCGTTGCGTTCCGTGTTTCTAGTTCCCATCGAGGACGATGCAAAACGGCACAGGTTGGAGGTAAAGCGTCGAAATCAAATTTCAAAATATTTGTCAAAGAGATTAAAAGTTAATTATTGTGCACACCGTCCCGCCTGTTATCATTCATGGTGTCATCATTATCGTCGTCATCCGTCGTCATTGCTGTCGTGATGTACGTATTGCCATCAGTTCTATGATTGGGAAAGTTTTCTGATAGCGTTAAAAATGACTGTAACCGAATTTGGAATAGGTGGCATATTTTGTTTTCCTCATTGAGAAATCTGTACGCATTCCTCTGCTGTATTCTCAGAAAACAACATGCATAACTGTTCCATACGTGACTTGTTTGACATTTTCCAGAGGGCTTCCACGCGTATCTGATTTGTTATTATTATTATCTTTATTAACGAGACTTACAACCTACGACAGGTTCGTCTTGGAAGGTATTTGGCGTGTAGTTAAACTCCCTTTTTCCCATAACATAGTTTGAATCATAGACGTATTAATTTGTTTGTCACTGAACATCGCAATGCATTCTCGGTTTATTCAATTATCATTTTTATAATTATCGCATCGATTTATGTACCGTTGTCCTGTTGAATCGCCGCTCCATTACCTAATCACGAATTATGTCGAACTCGATTGGAAATCTTCCACGCCTGTGGGACGTAATGTTGAATTATTTGCATACTCGTGGGAGCTTCCTGACGGCGAATTCCGGTCTGTATGTTGTCTGATAGGACTGTATCCGGTTGCAATTGCACAGTCCGTATCGCCACTATTACCGGCACCGGATGCTGGCGCCAGTCCGGCTGATGACGAACCACAGCGTTGAACCCATTGCGATCATCAGCGGTGTAATCGACGATGCGTTCCGTTCCGTCGGACTCTCTCAATCGGTACTGGCCTCGGACTTGATCTCCCTGTCGGGACTCGTGCTGACTCTTCCAGTCACCACTGGAATCATCCCGGATGACGTAGCTGTACGTGTAGTTTGGGTCCGGGTTCCGATTGTCTTGATCTTGCTGCTGAAGGTTATCGCTTATTTGTGGGGTCGATTCGGTAGTTATTGGCTGAAGAACGTCCCGTCTAGAAGCAGCACTTGCTACTACCATCAAAGTGGCTAACAGAAGAAGCTAAAAAAGATGAGAATAAGTTTTGATTATTTAAGTAGTATTTCGAAATTACAAAATTCACCTTCAAAACCATTATAGATGATTTTTTCCCACAAGATGTTACAAGTTATATTGGTTTACGCACTCTGATGTGTTGTGACCACGAATAGTTTCTTTTTATACAATAACACTACTTACGTTGCATTGACACCTTGAAAAGTAAAATCTTTATGTGTCAACCGAGTTGGAACCAAATTAGTATTAAATATCATAGTGGCTCATCCCCATGGTGCATTTCACGGAAGACTTGCAAGACTATTCTTAATCACTTCATTTAAGGCGGAACAGTAATAGACTATCGTTGATGTGATATGATAGCGTTGATGATAGAGAAACACTTTAGAGGTCATGTGTATGTGTACAATTGACATTTTCAGTGAATTTTCTTCTTCTACTCTAGGCTTTTTGCAAGCTTTTAATTCAGGGCAATTAACATATTAGCGATTCTAAGCTTAGTGCTCTACATGCGCTTCCGCAGTAATAAGTGTACGACCCCTAATTTTTGAAAGCTTTCAATGTCTTACAAACGCATGAAGAAAAAGTGCATGATCTTTTATACTATGTAGCAAAAACAATGATAGTCTATATCAAGATAAGTCGAGACATCCGATTTATAACCCGGAAGATTCCCTCGCCACCTCAGGCTTGGTAACGCCGTGTCTTTGTCGATGATATTTGAAACGATATAATGCCAAACCTCTTTTTGTGCCCAAACAATAAAAATCTAATCAGAGCCGGAAAAGAGGGGGCGTGATTTCGAATTTTAAGCATTAAAGGAGGGAGTTCCATTTCGAATTTTGTGCGTAAGAAAAAGTGTGCCTTCGTTTAGTTAAATAAAGTTTGATATTCAACTTACTTTAGCCTTTCCCTTTCTTTCTTTTTTGGTATTAGGGTCGTCCAATGGTTTCAGTGTTCATGCTTTAAAATGTTCTTATTGGGCCTTATTGCGATAATAATTCTTGAAATAGTATATCTTTTGTGATAAGAACGTAGGATAGAATGCGCTCATGGCATATGTTCATGGTCATGCCAAAAGTCTAAAGACCTAAGGTTACGCAAATCCAACAATGGCTCAATCAACGCATATTTTAAAAAGAATTAAATTCACCATTGCCTTATTTCAGGCAAACACGTACATCCAAAGGACGAATCACATTCATCATTGCCTGATTCTGGGCAAACTCCCACTTCCAAAAAAGGAATAACATTTACCTTTACCTTGTTTCGGTCGATCGCTCACTTTTAAAGAAGAGAACATAACCGCCATTGCCTTAATCTGGGCAAGTGCCTATTTTTTAGGAATGAATCACATCCTCCAACAAATGCTTTATTTTTTAGGAAGACAACATATTAGTCGATTGTTCCATAATTTGCTTTTAAAGCTTTGTGATTGATGAATAACATTCAGCCATTCTGCTTCGTTTATTCTACTATGAAACATTAGACGCATGATTGTTCACCGCAGCAAAAGAACAATAAAGAAGGTTCCTGTAAAAACAGAAATATTTCAAATGTCGACACACCTACTAGCAAGATAAATCTTCTTTGAATTAATTTGACATTGGTGGCATTATTTATAAGCATTTCCTCAGTTATTAATTAATTACTTCTATTTGTCGATTTTATTCACCATCCATATTATTCACATCATATCTTCCCTTTCCTTGTACTATGCAAATGCCTGAGTTATAAGAAGAAATCATATCCTCTCTTGCCTTTAACCGTGCAAATGCATCCCTCAAGAAAAGATCATATCTCCCTTGCCTTAAACAAAGTAAATTCCTGAATAGAAAGGAGTCATATTCTCTCTTGCCATCTCCCAGAAAAATGCATTCCTTGAAAGAAGGGAATATATATTCCTTTGCCTTAAACCGGGAAATGCTTGTATTGAAAGAAAAAGTCATATCCTCACTAGTCTTCTGCCTGGCAAATGCATCTCTCAAAGAATGAATCATATCTCCCCTTGCCGTAAACCCGAGCAAATGGCTAAATCGAAAGAAAGAGTCATATTTTTGAAAGCTTTCAATGTCTTACAAACGCATGAAGAAAAAGTGCATGATCTTTTATGCTATGTAGCAAAAACAATGATAGTCTATATCAAGATAAGTCGAGACATCCGATTTATAACCCGGAAGATTCCCTCGCCACCTCAGGGTTGGTAACGCCGTGTCTTTGTCGATGATATTAGAAACGATATAATGCCAAACCTCTTTTTGTGCCCAAACAATAAAAATCGAATCAGAGCGGGAAAAGAGGGGGCGTGATATCGAATTTTAAGCATTAAAGGAGGGAGTTCCATTTCGAATTTTGTGCGTAAGAAAAAATGTGCCTTCGTTTAGTTTAATAAAGTTTGATTTTCAACTTATATTAGCCTTTCCCAATTTTGGTATTAGGGTCGTCCCATTCTTTTCGTTATCTGAGTCGTCCAATGGTTTCTGTGTTCAGGCTTTAAAATATTCTTATTGGGCCTTATTGCGATAATAATTCTTGAAATAGTATGTCTTTTGTGATAAGAACGTAGGATAGAATGCGCTCATGGCATATGTTCATGGTCATGCCAAAAGTCTAAAGACCTAAGGTTACGTAAATCCAACAATGGCTCAATCAACGCCTATTTAAAATAGAATCCAATTCACCATGGCCTTATTTCAGGCAAACACCTACATCCAAAGCACGGATCACTGCCTGATTCTGGGCAAACTCCTACTTCAAATAAAGAATTACATTCACTTTTACCTTGTTTCGGTCGCTCGCTCACTTTTAAAAAAGAGAACATAACCGCCATTGCCTTAATCTGGGCAAGTGCCTATTTTTAAGGAATGAATCACATCCTCCATGCTTTATTTTTTAGGAAGACAACATATTAGTCGATTGTTCCATAATTTGCTTTTAAAGCTTTGTGATTGATGAATAACATTCAGCCATTCTGCTTCGTTTATTCTACTATGAAACATTAGACGCATGATTGTTCACCGTAGCAAAAGAACAATAAAGAAGGTTCCTGTAAAAACAGAAATGTCGACACACCTACTAGCAAGATAAATCTTCTTTGAATTAATTTGACATTGGTGGCATTATTTATAAGCATTTCCTCAGTTATTAATTAATTACTTCTATTTGTCGATTTTATTCACCATCCATATTATTCACATCATATCTTCCCTTTCCTTGTACTATGCAAATGCCTGAGTTATAAGAAGAAGTCATATCCTGTTTTGCCTTTAACCGTGCAAATGCATCCCTCATGAAAAGATCATATCTCACTTGCCTTAAACAAACTAAATTCCTAAATTGAAAGGAGCCATATTCTCTCTTGACATCTCCCAGAAAAATGCATTATTTGAAAGAAGGGATCATATATTCCCTTGCCTTAAACCGGGGAAATGCCTGTATTGAAAGAAAAAGTCATATCCTTACTAGCCTTCTGCCTTGCATCTCTCAAAGAATAAATCATATCTCCCCTTGCCTTAAACCGAGCAAATGGCTAAATCGAAAGAAGGAGTCATATCCTCTCTTGCCTTCTGCCGGGAGAATAAATTCGTTGAAAGAAGGGATCATGTCTTCAGTTGTCTAAAATCGAGCAAATGCCTGAATTGAATGAAGCAACCGCATCTTTTTCTGATTTCTGCCAGACAAATGCATCCATTGAAATAAGGAACCATACCTTTCCGTGCCAAAAAGCGAGCAAATACACGAATTGAAAGATGGAATCAATTCCACCCACATCTTCTGCCGGGCAAAGTGGAAAAAGCAAATATAAAACACGACTCTACGACACTACCCATAATGCCATTACCCCGAGGGCCACTACCCCGAATGTTTCACTACCCCCAATGCCATTACCCCTAATGAGACACTATCCCGAATGAGTCAGTACCCCGAATTAGTTATTATTTCAAGTTTATACATCACATCAATGAATCAAATTTACTTAATAAAAATTTATTACTATTATTGTCTTTATTTACAAGGTTTTCGGTCCTAGACCGGTTCACCTCGAGTAATAAAAAAAACTATATGAATGAACAACAGTTTGTCCTTCGCTTTGTAGTGTTGCAATGCAGTATAGGACTAAGTATTCTAACTCCGAATAGAGTTTGCAGCCGTACCAAACTGACTATCTACAAAACTATCTCTACGGGCACGAGACCTGGACGATGCTCGTGGAGGACCAACGCGCACTGGGAGTTTTCGAAAGGAAAGTGCTGCGTACCATCTATGGTGGAGGAGGCGAATGAACCACGAGTTGCATCAGCTGTTGGGAGAACCATCCATCGTTTACACCGCGAAAATCGAAAGACTGCGGTGGGCCGGACACGTAGCCAGAATGTCGGACAGCAATCCAGTGAAAATGGTTCTCGACAACGAACCGACGGGCACAAGAAGGCGAGGTGCACAGCGGATCGATCAAGTGGAGGACGATTTGCGGACCCTCCGCAGACTGCGTGGTTGCCGACGTGCAGCCATGGACCGAGCTGAATGGTGAAGACTTTTATGTGTTGCACAGGCCACACCGGCCTTAGTCTGGTAATAAATATAATTCCAACTCTGTAAAATCCCGTTCTATACCCCACACCCTGAGTCCTGAAGGGTAGGGGAGATTATGCAGCACGTTCTCATGCACACAATGCAGAGAACCGGAGGCAACGTCAGCATGACTACAAGGGCAACAAGTTTGAAGTTGTATCTTGATCGCTGATTATTGATGAAGCGTGGCCTTGGAATCGACGAGTGGTTGAGTGGGTGAGTAAGAGTGAGCGAGTAAGAGTAAGTGAGTAAGAGTTAATGAGTTAGTGAGAGTAAGTAAAACTGACTTATTGAGTAAAAGAGAATTAATAAGTGAGTAAAAGTGATTGAGTGAGTAAGCGTGAGTGAGTAAAAGTGAATGACTAGGCAAGAGTAAGTAAGGGTGAGTGCATGACTAAAATTGAGTAAGAGTGAGTGAATGAGTAAGATAAAATGAGGAAGAGTGAGTGAGCGTGTGAAAGTGAGTGAATGGTATGAATGAGCGAATGAGCAAGAGTAAGTCACTAATAGGAAGTGAGGGAGTAAGAGTAAGTGAGTTAGTAAGAGTGAGAAACTGAGTAACAGGGAGTTCTTGAGTAATAGTGAGTGAGTGAGTGAGTATGTAAGAGTGAGTGAGCGACTAAGAGTAAGTGAGTGAGCGAGAAAGAGAAAGTGAGTGGTTGAGAGTAATGAGTAAATGAATGAAAATTGATAAGTGAGTGAGTCATAATAAGTGATGTAGAGGAAGTGATTAAGGGTGTGTGTGTTAGAGAGAGAGAGGGAGATCTTGTTTGTCTTCGGGAAGTCGCGTTGACTTAAAGAAGGCATCATCTATGTTCGTCTTAAATCGGGCAGACGTGTTAAGCATAATTACCTCTTTCCAGGTTATGATGGGGTAGAATGTCAGTTTAAATCAGTTTATTGTCGTTTTGCGATTCATCTGTTGCTGTTTTCGGGGTAATGGATTTCGGGGAAGCGTCCCATTCGGAGTTGTGAATTTCGGGGTAGTGACCTTCGGGGTAATGCCATTCGGGCTACGTTATGCCAAATAACCCTCACTTTTGACGCTGTTTACAATTATGCCAGTAGTTAGTTATGCCAAATGAGCGTTATGCCAAATGATGCCAAATAACCCTCACTTTTGACGCTGTTCACAATTATGCCAAATGACCGTTATGCCAAATGGGCGTTATGCCAAATGAGCATTCTACCAAATGGGCGTTATGCCAAATGACCTTATGCCAAATAACCTTACTTTATGTCAAATGACCAGCTTCCGTCTGGCTCGTTCGAACTATCAGCACGGAACGGATGTATCATTTAAAATAACTAATGGTTCAATTTCTTCTAGATTTAACAAAAACGTTACTAAATATGTTTTCAATTTAACAAAAATATAACTCGATGAAAAATTATAACTACTTGGAAAGTGATAAAAATAACTAAAATTATTACAAATTTGCCACTTTTAGAAGTGATCTGAAACCCATCTTGCGACATGCCAAACTTCATGATACTTCTGTTTTGTGACTTATGTTCTTAGAACATCCGAAGTGCGATTGGCAGGTTCGTCAAAGATTAAATGATGAGTAACGGGTTAATGTATGAGATGGAGAAATAATCTTGATGGAGAAGCAAATGCACATAAATAGGAAGCTCAAATTCGAATTCGAATTGAAAAAAAAAACGGATAGCAGAGGAGCGAGAAATGTGGAAACGCCAGGTAGAGAATGAACGGAGTATGTTAAACCTGCATTTAAAGTAGGAAGCCGCCTTTCTAGAAAAGCCCAAGAGAATGCACGCTGAGTTTCGATAGAAATGGAAGCTGTTGAAAAATGTGATAGAGAGATGTTGTTCGACGTTGGCTGAATTTTGGCTGAATAAACAAAGAGAAAGCTCTAATCTATTCACAACTGCTTAGTTCACGGGAAGCCGTCATTCTTCGGAAAGGTATATTCGAATCCGAAGGAACAAACCGATGAAAAGGGGATAGAAAAAATAAACAAGCGATGAAGAAGTTAGCGAGAAAATAATAAATCGGAAAGCAGAGAAGCTGATGAAAACACACAGTAGGGGAAGTATACTGGTTTTGACCACCTTAGTGCCTTTTTTTCGCCACACGGGTAAAAATCCGTTCCCGGAAATGAGAAAATAATTCATGATTTCATGAATCCAACGTGTTTTCATGTTATGAAAATACACCATGAATATAAATCATGATTTCATGATTTATTTTCGCGTAACGCAACCAATGCGTTACGATTTGGTTGTTGAGATCAGAGTGTAAAATAATCGAAAATTTTTAGTGAAGTCCATTTTTCTTCATTTGTCAGTTCACTTCAGACACATTCATAGTCGGCTCTGGACAGTCAATATTCAGTTGAATATTAATCATTGAATATTTATGCACATTTTACAAATTGATAAATTATCTGAAATCTGAACACGTTTCAAATGAGTAAAGTGATTTATCACACAGGACTGAATCCGATGTTCATCCGCGAGGCACTTTTAGCGGTAAACATCAACATAAACAATGATAATTATGTTTTTTGCTGTACATAGTAAACACATTCAGTGACAGTCGAATGAATGAGCTCGTGGAGTAGTCGTCTGACTATGTCATTCTATGTTTTGAATATTCATGCGATGTTTGTCAAAATTCGGACCGAAGTTGCTTCATGAAGATGAATATTTTAAGCTCTGGTTGAGATCGAAAAAAAAAAAAAAAAAGTTCTTGCGAATGGAGTGTTCGAAGTATAACCGGTTATGCATTTTGTCGACTGTTGAAGATTGCGCAGTACCATAAATAATGTTCCTGAAATCATGAATTATAATCATGATTTCATGAACTGACATGATTCATGATTTCATGATTTTTTATTCATGATTGTGGGTATGCATTTGTTTCCGTGCACGAGATGAGCCGGCCTAGGGCCGAAAATCCCGTTAATAAAGCCAAATAACAATAACCTTGGTGCCTTATTTGGCCAACCCTGAAAAATGCACATTTTCCAAAAAATCTCGATAAATTTCAACAGCGAAGAAAGATAAGGGATATATCTCATGTAAAAGCTAATAAATCCCCCGAAAATTGCTTTACTTTTGGAGTTATGCGAGAAATAGGCCAAATTAAATGTGGGCTTCGTGGCCGTGCGGTTAGCGACGTCAATCGTCTAGACGCATGTGCTAGGGAGTGTGGGTTCGATTCCCGCCCCGGTAAGGAGGAAACTTTTCGTGTTCGAAAAATTCTCCACTGGTCCACTGGGTGTTATGTGTCCTGTCCGTTGTCTCATGCTAGGTGTTAAGTGTTCAGTCTGTACGACCTCTGGTCGAAGACGGTGTTCCTGTCTTTTTAAAAAAATATATGAAAATGGCCAAAACTGGTACAGTTACTCTACCAAAAGTGATGAAGAACCGAAAAGGCGCATTAATTTGTGGTTGCTCCACGGTGAAGTTAACAAGAAAACGATGGTTCGGACTAAGCTGGACTGAAGAACATTGTTGCTGTTCTGGTTCTTCATCTCAAATCTCTCGTTTTCATTCTATCAATTGGACGAACAGCAGATGAATCTTAGTCCTTATTTGTGTGGTTTTTTATTCAGCATATGCATTTCGTACAAAGTATATGAGAAATTTAAAATTAATGTATTTTGCAAACCAATTTTCTGAAAAATTGACGTAAGCTAAAACGCTCGTAAATTGGATCTTCTTATCCAAGGGTAAAATCTTATGGGGTGCCAGTGTGGGCCAATTTATTAGCAAACAGGAACCCACGAAATTAGTGCTTTATATTATCGTTTTCCATCTATGACCTTGTCCGCAAGTCGAGCACATCTGTATATGGACGCCATATATAGATGTGCTCGACTTGCGGTTAGCGGCAGTAAGGGCCAAATACGTAAACATTAGTCGATCCCTTAAGTCTATGTAAACTGCTTTCTAACAACAAATTGGCCAATGAATGTTCTGCCATAAAAACACGTACAACATAGAAAATAACCACCGATCTTGATACTGAGCAACACAAACTGCCTCCAAACAGAAGCTTTCAAAAGAACCCAAGCACGGTTTAGACGAAAGACAAATTTGTTCAAACATATCGCGTGGGAGAAATCTCCTCTGCTTGTTGTTTTTTTTCGTTCGAAATCTTCAACCTATTAAGAAGTGCTTATAAAAGAGGCAAAACTAAGTCCTTTACTTATCGCGCCACCGAAGGTGGTTTTCCGGCGATTGATGGGCCTACTCCGGCAGGGGGACCGTGAGTTGATAACTCCTTCAAACATGAAGACGATGATGATGATGATAACACAGTGAAACGACGCCGGAGACGACCATGTCGACAGGAGATGACGATATGGAGTACCTAAATCGAATAAATTTTTGACCCATAAAAAGGGTTTACAGCGCGCGTGCCTCGTCACTCTGTCCGCTGTGACCGTGGAAACCCTTTTCATATGCGGTTCGGCAAGTGGGAAACTGCGTGGGTAGGAATGTGAACAAATTATAGCTACTTTATCGCATATTTTCGGATGATCCAACCTTTTATCGGTCGGCCCAACCTATGAATGGAAGGTTGATTCAGTGGAGCGGTAAGGAGAAAATAAATAAAATAAAACACTAACCCACCGCGCCAGCACCACCCGTGGTCAGTCAAGGCAACTTTATTGACAGGTTGAGAACGATGTAGGTAAAATTGATTTTGCTTCTCGGGGGCTGGCCAGTAAAGTTCCTTCGTTTTTTTTATCTGCAGACATCACTAGGACAAAATTGTCTTATCAAAAATAAATGAGACTTTCGCTTATTGCCTTTTGCTTTTCTTTTTCTCACTAAACTTTGCGATCGGTTATAAATGTGGCAACTTTTACTTTTCCGGCGCTGACGCGTGAATAATTGAACCGACGAGAAAAAGCTGGCCTATTCGTCTGGTCGTACAGGGGTTTATGGCGAAAAGTTGAAATTATATTCGTACTACCGGGAAGAGTGACCTCTGTCATTTTCCGCTGAATGACGTAGGTGGGTTAAGCTACTTTATTGTCGTTACCTGTGAATTAACTGCCAGGGAGGAAAATCGGCTTGAATGTTTCTTTTAAATGGTATAGAATAGTATATTATGCCTCGGCATTATTTAAAAGTAGTTATTTATTTAACTAACATTTTTATTAAGTTATTGAGTTAAAGATTCGAAACTGCTCGTGAAACGACATGCTTAATCATTGTCGCACGAATATTGAAATAATATTATAAACGCTGCACATATATGGAATACTTTCTTATTTAGAATCTATCCTTCAAAAATTCATTGTTTATGTCTTCTTCTTTTTCTTCTTACTGGCATTACATCCCCACTGGGACATTACCGCCTCGCTGCTTAGTGTTTATTCAGCACTTCCACAGTTATAAACCGCATTTTTGCATTCGTATATGCTGAGGCTAACATGATGATACTTTTATGCCCAGGGAAGTCGAGACAATTTCCAACTCGAAAATTGCCTAGACCGGCAGCTGGAATCGAACCCAGCCACCCTCAGCATGGTCTTGCTTTATAGCCGCGCATCTTACCGATAGGCTAAGGAGGGCCCATTATTTAAATATTATAGTCCGAAGTATTAAAAAAATAAAATCGTTTACTTTATTTTTCTAGTCTAACCATAATGAGGCAAGAAAGTGGGAAAAATGAAAGCTTACTATTTTTTCCCGTTTTTCTTTCCTCACTTACACTTCTCCAAGCGTCTACTTCTCACTTCTTATTTTTCGCTTCTGATATCTTACTTTTCACTTGCTTTTTTGTTAATTGCTTAAAATATTTCACCTACACTATTGTTCGGCCAAACGACATTTGTAGCCATATGTCCCGTTGAGCAAACAACATTTACTGCCGCATAATTCGTTCGACCAAATGACATATTCGGCCAAATGACTTTTTCGAACAAAGTTACTTATTCGGCCAGACCAGAGTGTAAAATAATCGAAATTTTTTGGTGAAGTCCATTTTTCTTCATTTGTCATTTCACTTCCGACACATTCATAGTCGGCTCTGGGCAGTCAATATTCAGTTGAATATTAGTCATTGAATATTTATGCACATTTTACAAATTGATAAATTATCTGAAATCTGATCACGTTTCAAATGAGTAAAGTGATTTATCACACAGGACTCAATCCGGTTTTCATCCGCGAGGCACTTTCAGTGGTAAACATCAACATAAACAATGCTAATTATGTTTTTTCTGCACATAGTAAACACATTCAGTGACAGTCGAATGAATGAGTTCGTGGAGTAGTCATCTGACTATGTCATTCTATGTTTTGAATATTCATGCGATGTTTGTCAAAATTCGGACCGAAGTTGCTTCATGAAGATGAATATTTTAAGCTCTGGGCCAGACGGCTCTTTTTGGCCAACGACCATTTTGCCCAAAATAAACTATTCGGCCGAACAACTTTAACGGCCAAATGACCTGTTCGACCAAACTTTTCCTGCTTTTCAAGAGGAAGAATTCTATTAGTTTCTCTGCATATTTCCGCTGAACGTTCTTTCCCAACATTTTTGGGGTTGCGACCCCTTTTATGATTAGCCAGGTGCCTCACGGTCCCCTGAATACATACAGAAAAGTTCATGATAGTCAAACTATAAAAAGAGTGATTTTTTTAAAAGGTCTCACGGCCCCCTTAGAACGGTCTCGCAGACCACCAGTGGGGAAACACTGATCCAGATGAAGCACCAGAGAACTTCTTGAATTATTCTCGGGGGAACTTCTCAAGGAATTTGAGAAGGAGTTTTTGTGGATTTTCCCGCGAAATTCACGGTTAAACCACGTGAGCAATCCTGGAGGAACTCTTAGAGAATTCTCCAGCAAAATGCCAGAGGAATTTCTTCACATAATTGTTCTTTTGTTTCAAAGGAATACGGGAGGAAAACTCCGGAGTCATCCCGAAAAAAAAAACAGTGGAATCTCTGGAAGCATTCCTGATGGATCCTTCGTAGGAATTTCTAGAGGACCTCTGGATAAATTCTTAACCAAATTTTTAGGTAAACGCCTGGGCAAATATCAGAAGTAATTTCTGGGGAAATTTTTTGAGAAATTGAGTTAACCCGTTGCGCTGGGTAGACACCTTTACGTGGTGTGTTACGGGGTAAGATCTACCACGGTTACATTGCCAGCTGCTGACAAATCCTGACCCAACGAATACCTCACATTATCCAACTCCGTGGTACTTATGAGGGTGTTGCTAAGTCGGTGGCCTTGGCCTCTCGTTAAGTAAGTACTACATCAACACTTCCTTCCTCACCCTAGTTACGGTGAAGATGGGCGTGGCCAGGAGTAGTAATCCTCATGCTTTTGTTATTTTTGTTTAAGACTGGAATCAAGGACCACTCCCCTTCTTGATTTCTGATAGCATTCTAGATGAGGATCTCAAAAGTAAACCGTGAGTATAACTAGTGTTCAATCTACGAATTACACCGTAACAATGCTAATGCTAAGCTATTTTTTGGGAAATTAGGTTTTTCCGAGTTATTTCCTGGGGGTTCTCCCGAGGAGTCCCTGGAGGAATTAACCGGAAAATCTCCAGAGGGATTTTCTGGAAGATTTCTTGGGATAATTAGCGGTGAGCTTTTGGATAAACTTCCGGGCAGATTCCTGGGAGACACTCCATAGAGAGGGAGAAATTCTTGGTGGACTTTCCAGAGGAACTTTTGGGTGAATCTCCAGAATGATCCTGGGAGAATTTCCGGCGGAACTCTCAGGAGAACTATCGGAGGTATCTCTGGGGTTATTATCGGGTTTATTTGATTTCTGGAGGAATCCTGGGGGAAATTTTAGGAGGAATTCCTGAAGAAGTTCCCGGAGATATTTTTCAGATGATTTTTTGGGTAAATTTCCGGAAAGATTTCTGGGGAAATTTACAGAGAAACTCCTTGGAGAATTCCTCCAAGAGAAATATCTGTACAATTTTTTCTAGGGAATTCCTAGGGAAATTTTCAGATGATCTTTTTAGGTAAATCGCTGGGGAAATTTACAGAGGAACTCCTTGGAGAATTCCGGAGCACATTTCTGGTAATATTCATGACAATATTCCTGCAGAAATCCCCTTGGGATCTCTGACATAATTTTCAAAAAAATTGTGGAAGAATTCTTTAAAGCATTAGCCTATTGTTTGCTCTGAATATTTTTCGAGAACGTTCCAAAGGAAGTTGTCAAATAATCTCTGGAGGTAGTCACGGGGAAATTTCCGGCGGTATTCCTGGGGGAATATCCGAATAAATCTCTAAGCTTATAGTATAGTATAGCATATGTGGTTGTACAAATCGTGGTTGGGTATACAATGCTCAATTGAGCAATCTACTGTATATTGTCGCAAATTGGTACTTGGGATTAGTACCTTTTCCTATACAGTAGCAGTTGTATACCTGGCCTCGTCCTTACAATCACGGAAAGAAGGGAAGGAATGTTAGTTCAACATCTACTAGTGAAGATGCAGGGAACCCATACTACCTGCATAGGTGTCTCGGGAAGGAAAATTATTGTTAATGGGTAAGGTGAACAATAGGGAGCTCTATTCGACAATATAGAGCTTTTTTCAATAACAGTATATCTCGGGTACGTTTTCAAAAGGACGCATGTGATTGTGTAAACAAAGATTCAATCGTTGATTTCTCCCATCTGATGGTACCAGGACCGGATTTAGCCGGTAGGGGGCCCCGGGGCCGACGGTATGTGGGGGCCCCAAAATGTACAAAAAATATTGGTTTTGGTACATAAGATTTGTGGGGGCCCGGGGCCATGGCCCCCCCGGCCCCCCCATAAATCCGGCCCTGGATGGTACTCTCATGCAAACCATCGCCGCATACTGGTATGGGGCTTCGACGACTTCCCTTCCTGCAGGTGGTGTTGGTTTGCGTGGGAGCGCCATCAGATTGGACAAATCGACGCATGAATCTTTGTTTACAAAACCACATACGTCATTTTGAATAAGTACCCGAAATATGCTGAAAAATTATTAAAATATATTCATCGATTTACTTACGAACCGTCCAAAGCAGGACAAAGTAACCCGGATCTCACAAATGTTCAACCGCACACTTAATCACCGGACGTTAAAAAACAGAACCAACAACTCGGATTTTACGAATGTTCTGCATTGTACCTAAAACACGTCCGATTGCGCACCAATTATTTACTCACTCGACCGCGTGAACTATCTGCTTACTGAACAGAAACACGACAAAACAGGTACTGATTGGTTTTCATTTCGACCGCACAAAACAAACAAAATCGGCCCGCGCGGGAAAACAACAAAACAGGCACTCGAATAAACCTCTTCAAGCTTATCTCGAGAAATTCATAGGGAATTTGGAGGAATTCCTGAAGGAGTTTTTGGGGACTTCCCACAGAAATTTCTTCATTAATTTGTTTTTACAAAGGAATACCAGAGGGAATTATTTGATGAGTTCCTCTTAACAATTTTTTAGAGAAAATTGCGAAGGAATTCCAGAGGTAATTTTTGGAGGAATTTCTGGGGGAACTTTCGAAGGAATTCTCAGGTAAGTTCCTGGTGGAAATCGTGGAAAAAATCCGGAGGTATCTGTCTTGATCAAAACAACTATATTTTGAATTGCCAGAATACATCCCGCCGAAACGTCGGGATCAGACCCAGAGACTGAGAAAGCCATTGAAGCAACAATTTATTAATAACATTAATAGCTTACACAACCTCACTTGATCAGTACAGTTGCTGATGTAGAATGTGTATAGCCGCCAGACATTCTAGATACTCACGCTCCTCTAATGTGGACATGTACTATGCACATGTGGAAGTGTTGGCTTGAGAAATGGTTGCGAGTGATTTGACTATGCGTCCAATTTGGGAATCGCGAGCTCGTTCAGTAGCCGCTAGGTTGCGAAGGCCGACGGAGGTCCTTCGTAGCTTAGTTGGTTAAAGCACCAGTCTAGCGTACTGTAGGGTCATGGGTTCGAGTCTCATCGAAGGGAAAGTGGTTACCTCCAATACATTTTCCAAATGAATATCTTCCACATAACGTACATATTCACATATGAGTTTTCATAACATTGTAAATTAACGTCCAAGTCGGGTGGTTTAATCCCCGGAAATAGGCAATTAACTTTGATTGAACTGATCCAGAGGAGTTTTTTGGGAAGCTCTGGAGTAATCTACGGGGTAGTTTTCGAAGAAATTCCTGGAAAACCCCCGGAGGACCATCCGGGGTCAATTTGGAGGAACTCCTGGGAGAATTTGCAGAACTTTTAGATGAACTTTTCACAAGTACTACTGACCGAATTACCGAAGGAACACCTGGGCGGAATCTCAATTCTGGGGGAAGTTTTGAAAGAACTCCTGTGAAAATCTTCGGAGGAACCCTCGGGCAACTTCCGGTGAAACTCCTGGAGCCTTCGGAAGAATCTCTAGGGTAGCTTTTGGAGGTATTCCTGGAGAAAATATCCTGAGGAACCTCTGTAGAAAAATCATGAAGAACTTATGGCAGTATTTCCGGAGAAATATTTGGGGTAATTTTCGGAGAAACTCTTGGGAAAATCTCCGAAAAATCCTGGGTGAGTTTCTGGAGGAACTCCAGAGGGGAGGGCGTAGGGTTTCCCAGAGGTTCACCTGTGGACATTTCCAGAGAAACTTCTGGGAGAATTCCGGTGCTTCTGGTAATATTCAGAGAATAATCCTGTACAAATAGAATTATTTGATGCATTAGCCTTTTGGTTGCTCTGGATATTTTCGGAACACGTTCTTGGAATCTTTGGAGGAAATCCAGGAGAAATTTCCGGTGGTACAGGTAATCTACATTTGGCTAGTTTTTCCAAAATAATTTAGTAAATTACCATGAGCATTCATGTAGGGATCATATCGTCTTATGGAGTCCAATTTTATCATATGGAGACATTATTGTCACTATTTTCTTCAGTTCACACGCTCCTCAGAATTCTCCCGAGGCATTGAAAAATATTGATTTAATAGAGGATTTCAGCATTTTCTATTTCAGACAAATGTCTAGTCGATATTGTTCCTGTCAAAGTCAGAACTAAAGTCGGGCTGCTTTTGGATCTAGATTCAAGCTTGAAATGTGTACTGGATTTTTTTTAAATTTAATCCTAGAGGAAATTTTAAGAGGATTCTGTGGAAGAATTCCTGTAGGAATTTCTGAATGAAAATCGGAAGGAATTTCCGAAATTTCTTTAAAAAAAAACCGACAGAGTTCATGAAGGATTTTTCAAAAGATTTTTTTCAAGAAATTTTGATACAATTTTGATAGGAGGAATTCTGAAAAGAATTTCCATAAAGTTCCTGAAGGCATTTTCGAAGGAATTCCTAAAAGATTTTAGAAAGAATTTCGAAATTGATTTCTCCAGGAATCCCTTCGAAATAGCTCCGAGGAGGGAGGGTGGTTGAGCGAAGTGTGACGACCCATATAAAATTTTCAAATTTTTCGTACAAAAAGTGTGACATAGGGGGTAAAGGTGTTGAAAATGACCAAATTTTTGCGTTGTTAAGTAATTAATGAATCTTTCCTTATTCCTTCAGAAAGTTGCACTCGTAATTTATTCTAAAATTCCTCCAAAAATTCCTTTGAAAATTGCTCCAGTAACTCCTTCGGAAATTCTTTCAGTAATTCCTTCTGAATTTCTCTAAAAAATCAATTAAAAAAACAAAGAATTTCTTCGGTAATTTCCTAAGGAAATCCGTAGTACCTCCGCCAATTCCTACTATAATTATTTCGGCAAATCATCGAGGAATACATATTATCCCGGGAATTCCTTCAAAAGTTCAAGGACAGGACAGGTTCCTGAGTAATTTGTGAACGAAGGAATTTTCAAAGGAACTCCTGAAGGAATTTGCAACATTCTTAGAATTCTCAAAGAATTTCTTAGGATGTTCCTTCAAGATTTCCTTCAAAAATTCATCCAGTGATTCCTTCGAAATATTCTCCAGGAATAACATTGGAAATAAATCTAAACATTCATTTTTAAATTCCTCCGGATGTTGCTTGGAAAGATGGAATTTTAAGAATTACTTTCTCCTGAAATTCCTTAGGAAATTCTTCGTTCATTTAGAAATACATACAGACATTTTTTTTGGTAATTCTTTTGGAAATTCCTTCGAAAATTTCATTGGGGATTCGTTCGGAAATTCCTTTAGGAAATTTCTTAAGGTTTTAAAAAATCGTGTAGTAATTTCTTCGGAAATTGGTTTAATAACTTTTTTGTATTATTTTAGGAATTCATTCAGGAGATCCTTAGGAAATTCCACCGAAATTTTTATGGAAATTCTGTCAGAAATAGCTTGAAGATTTTTTTTTCAGAAATTATTGAAAGAATTTCTTAAAAAATCCTACTAGAATTCTTTTAGATTATTCTGGAGCAAGAAGTAAAACACAAATCATGGTTATGTTTATGCCTAAACATTGATAACTGATACTAACCAAAAACATCATCGAAAACCGACTATTTTTCTAAATGCGCGGGAGGGGTTCATTGTCCTATTCTGTTGCAGTTTGGGACAAACGCTTGTTGCGAGTTGAGTGTGTCATAACATTTACAAGAAAGAACAATGTTGTTATTTTACATTCTCTGCTCGTAAGTTATGTCAGGAATTCCTTCGAAAAGTTTTTAAAGTACTTCTTCGGAAATTTCTTCAAGAATCTCGTCAGAAACTATTCGATTCTTCAGTACAGTAAATTTTCTAGAAAAACTGAAGGGATTTTTGAAATAATTTCTAAAAGAATTTCAAGTGGTGCAGAAGCATATTTTCAAGAGATTCTGAAGCTCCTTTCAAGACGCTCATCGCCTCTTTTTAAGAGGAACAGAAGCCTTCTTTCAAAAAGCTCGGAAGACCTCCTTCCAAGAGTCTCGGAAGCCTCCCTTCAAGAAGCCCGGAATTCTTCTTTCAATAGGCTCAGAAGCGTCCTTTCAAGATGCAAAGGAAGCCTCCTTCTAAGTGACTCAAAAGCCGCCATTTAAGAGGCTCAGAAGCCTCTAATCACGAGCTGCGGAAGCCTACTTTCAAGAGATTCAGAAGATCCTTTCAAGAGGCTCGGAAGCCTCCTTTCGAAGGGCTCGGAACTTTTCTTTCAATAGGTTTGGAAGCCTACTTTCAAGAAGGGGGTTTTCAATTAATGCAAAAGTTTGAAGGGATATCTCTCAAGAAAAGGTTTAGAACCACTGTATACAATTAAATTTCAGTTAAATAAAACTTTCCCCACCGTGCCCTAGTTTAACTACGCCAGTGATCGCAGATACCGTTTTGATTCATATTACGAACATTTTACCACAATTTTCGCTTCGAAGCTATTTTTGCAAACGAATTTAAAATATATTATCCGATCAATTGTTTCCGTCGGGTAGCGAAAGAAAAGAATGTTCATATAAGCGCTTGATAATCAGATTTTATTGATCTTAGCTATAAATAATGATAAGATAATTATTTACAGCTTTTAGTGGAATGTCTTTACTTTTCATAAGACGACTTTGTACATTTCCATTCCATTTAATTCCACTCAAGTGGTGGAATATTTAATTCCACTCAAGTGGTGGAATTAAATGGAATTGTACAAACTCGTCTTATGACAAGTATCAATAATCAATGATTTTATTCAGCCAAACTTTGTCTCAAATGCCGAACACTTTGATTCAAATTCCGAACCCACCTTGATTGCAACCAAAGAATGTAACCAAAGTAGGGCATTTCAAATTATTCGCTTTATTTAAATCTTGATTAGGTGTACACATTGTGTCAAATTGGATCCTGGATAGCTCATGTGTGTTTGAATTCTAATCGATGTCGTTTGAAGATTTTTCAGCATATGAAGTATAATTCAATTGGTTTTGGACAAATACGTAAACAATTTCAAGTTATAGGAGACAGTTTCATACGGAACATGTTCTAACAGCTCAAATTCAATCTTCTTCTATTTTATAGTCAAATATGATCTCGAAACGAAAAATCTCTATATTGAATTATGGCTATAAGGACGTTTCAAAATGCATCATAAATTTTTCATACACGTCCCATGGACAAAGAGCAACAAACACAACTTTCCATAAAACTCAGTATCCAAACGACGTGTCACGTTTTCTGCCACCTAGTTCGTTGCCTGGACCAAGGACCAAGAATTCCTCACTTTACCTACGTAACTGTTGCTCTCCCAGCATGTTTTATCAAGAAGAAAACTGGCTGCAACTCGTCGTCATCGCCACCCGTCTCGTCCTTTGGCCCTTCATGCGGTTCTAAGAGCGTAGTCGAGTTGCCACGAGTGATTTGATTCTTAGCTAGAAGCTAAAATCATCACCACCATCGCATCGCACCGACTAAAGCCAACTGACACTCTTCTTTTGCTCGATTCGTTCTCCGGATGGAGCTGCTGATGGTGGCATCCTCCAAATGAAACTAACTTTGGAGCCCATTCCACCGCACAGGGCGGGAAGGACGGGTCGTCGACGGCAACAAGTTGCAGATTTAACTTCTGAAGACAAACTCCAAGCATCGGATCGTTGCACAGTGGCCGTCGTGTTACTTCTGCCAACACCATGCGAACTGAATTCGAATTTAAAAACAAAATGATTCCAATTTTGCTTATTAGAAAGCCGACATGCTAATTCTTTTTGGCTGACTAGTTTGCTTTTTCAGATTTGAATACTTTATGATAATATGAATATTATATTTGTACTTTTACTTAATTCCCTCCGTTTCGAAGATTGAACGAGACCCGTAAAAATATTTACATTTCATTTTTCATTCAAATATTCATATATGATTGTCACCATCGATGTCTAATTTTTTTTTCTGAAATTTGACTTGATTGTTTTTTTTTTGTATTCAATGATTGATAAGAAATCCTAAAATCTGGATATTAAAAAAAACGATCTTCTTTTGAATGCCTGTCACCAGAGCCTAAAATATTCATCTTCATGAAGCAACTTCGGTACGAATTTTGACAAACATCGCATGAATATTCAAAACATAGAATGACATAGTCAGACGACTACTCCACCAACTCATTCATTCGACTGTCACTGAGTGTGCTTATTATGTGCAAAAAAACATTATTAGCATTGTTTATGTTGATGTTCACCGTAGAAAGTGCCTCGCAGATGAAAATCTGTGTGATAAATCACTTTATTCATTTGAAACGTGTTCAGATTTCAGATAATTTATTAATTTGTGAAATGTGCATAAATATTCAATGACTAATATTCAACTGAATATTGACTGTGCAGAGCCGACTATGAATGTGTCTGGAAGTGAACTGACAAGTGAAGAAAGGTGGACTTCACCAAACATTTTCGATTATTTTGCACTCTGCCTGTCACTGTGACCCGTTGAGCTGCATGCTCCCTGTCCATCACACCCCGAGCCATTGCTATGCAGATTTCACTCCTTTCAAAATATGGCCAACCCGGAGAAGCTGAATGGCAAACAGAAAGTGCTCGTGTGACAACAGCGTGCGAGTGGATGAAAGGTCCGTCACACAAAGCCAGTAGTGCACTGGCGGGCTACGGAAAACCTTCACGGTCTACCACTTCACCGACGACCGTTCGTTCTAGTCCCCCTGTTCTATCTGTCAACGGCGGCGGCGGTGGACACTTTGGCTCGAAGCCAAAGGCTTCCCCTGAACATTGCGAAGATAGTTTTGGAGGTACCGGCAAAAAACACGGAAACGAAGAACATTACTTCACATTCATACATTTATAAACCTGTTGCATGCCTTGCTTGCTGCTGCATACGTTGAGCTGACTGTTGCACATGAAGACGACCGATGGGTATCGGGAACAACGGTTCAGAGAAGGAATAGTTACATGAAGCTGTTCCTTGACGTTGGAAGTCGTCGTCGCCGTCGTCATCCTCGTCCATATCATCAGATTATGCAGCGTTGAAAATCTAAAATCTCTTCCGGAATACGTAATCAGATGAAAGCCAACCGGGGAGGTAAGCTGTTGGAATGTGCACGCTCGCTATTCAAACGGTGTTGCTAGAGCGACGGGTGGATCTGGAGATTTGTGCGCATTGCATAGCTTTTTATTTGGACAGCGTATGCTTTTATTATTAGGAATTACGATACGTCAAGCGTTATATTTGGTAGCGAAATAGGGAAAAACAGTTCGCAGTGAAAAACACTAGGTGAGATCTATGATGGAATGAGTTAAATTAACATATTTCATTCGATCTTCATTTTGTTGGCATTGGATCCACCAATAGGTATTCGAGCCCGACCACTTTCAGCTGTGGCTAGCTTTCTGTGGGCTAGGTCAACCGAGGAGGGATTGACCATTGGGTAAAGGGCTATTGTTCTAACTAAAATTATAATTGTACAAAAAAGCAAACACAAGCTTTGGTAATTAGTTAAGTTACATTTTTTTCAAATAAGCCCCATTTTAAGATACTTATCTACTCACTTATGGGTCTTGTACATCTCGAGTGGTACAAAGGGCCGAATTGAAAGTTCTCCATCCTGAACTATGTCCAGCTATCGTCTTAACCTGTTACCCTACGTGAGGTATGGTATATGGTATGATAAGGTATTTTTCCAGATATTTCTGAAATGCGCCAAAGCAGCCCTTGCTTTCTTGATCCGTACGTCTATGTCGATCTAGGTAGTGTGCTGCTGGAAGAGGTTTGGTTTTGTTAACGTTGATGGCAAAATCTGCCGAAGAGGTGCACTCGGCACGGCCGTTGAACTTGCTCTACATAGCAGAGCGCCGTTGAGCTAGAAGTGTAACGTCATCCTCCAATTCGAAGGCGTTTAGGTGCTCAATAATTATAGGCTGCCATAGCAGCCCGCGGTTTGGTTCACGGTCAATCGCACCTACCAGTATCTCGTCGATTACGATGAGGAATATTAGTTGAGTGATAATAGAATACATCCTTACTTCACACCAGCCTGATGGAGATGAGTCGTAGCTTCGCTTTAAGCTAGCTAGCTAGGTCAGTAGAAAACATGTTAATTTACAATGTTGTGAAAACTCATATGTGAATATGTACATTATGTGGAAGATATTGATTTGGAAAATGTATTGGAGGTAACCACTTTCCCTTCGATGGGACTCGAAACCACGACCCTACAGTACGCTAGACTGGTGCTTTAACCAACTAAGCTACGAAGGACTTCTTAACGTCCAAGTCGGGTGGTTTAATCCCCGGAAATAGGCAATTAACTTTGATTGAACTGAACCTGAGTTGCGTGCTCTTGCCTACGCAATGCGGTCGGGTCTGAGCTTGACGACCGACTGGCAAATAGCTTACACAACCTCACTTGATCAGTACAGTTGCTGATGAAGAATGTGTATAGCCGCCAGACATTCTAAATACTCACGCTCCTCTAATGTGAAAGTGTACTATACACATGTGGAAGTGTTGGCTTGAGAAATGGATTGCGAGTGATTTGACTATGCGTCCAATTTGGGAATCTCGAGCTCATTCAGTAGCCTCTAGGTTGCGAAGGCCGACGGAGGTCCTTCGTAGCTTAGTTGGTTAAAGCACCAGTCTAGCGTACTGTAGGGTCATGGGTTCGAGTCCCATCGAAGGGAAAGTGGTTACCTCCAATACATTTTCCAAATCAATATCTTCCACATAATGCACATATTCACATATGAGTTTTCACAACATTGTAAATCAACGCCCAAGTCGGGTGGTTTAATCCCCGGAAATAGGCAATTAACTTTGATTGAACAGAAAATATGTTCCAGTTTATCGACATTATTGTGAATTACGATAGAGTCCAAAAATGTCTGTCACAATGGGAAACAAATTGTCCATAACGCGAATAAATTCAATACCTCGGTTCGGTATAAGCGAATTACGCTGAAATTTTGATACAAATCGTAGAACTTTCTGGGGAATGGTGCAATGGTGGTTAAGTTCACGGCACAAAGCTGCAAGACCTCGTTTTGCCCCAATGCCCCTTATATGTTATGCAATTCGTTAAGTTCAGAGTAACAAGTAAATTGACAAAACATAACACATTTGACCTCATTTTTTTCCAAAAAGCGTGTGATGTGAGCTCTGTATACAGCACGATGTTGCGAATTGAGATTCCTCGAATTGTTTACTAAAAACCTCACATTACTAGTCTGATATAGAATTTGCTAGGGAATCTAATGGAGTTATTTTTGTCCACCGCACGACTGAAGAAGCTTAAATTTTGCTAATTTTACCCCACGTTCTTTTATTTTCTAAACTAGTTTATTTGTGGACGCAGTAGCGCCCGTGGCAAGTGTTTTTTTTTCAATCAAAATTTTCAACGTCTGTTGTCTGTGATTTTTTTCATCAAATGCTGTGTCTGGTTGTCTAAGGTTGTCACTGGTTTTGTTTTCTGCATCTGATAGTAAAAAAGAATTGAAGTGTCAAATATTTTATTTTTTGTGAGAATTTCCCCGCGTCTGGTTGGCTAGTCACCGGACAGACAAACAGGGCTATTATATTTTCTAAATATTACCCTACAGGCCAAGGTCTTCCGGAACAGTGAACATGTGATTTCGATGTCATGCGACTAATTTGCTAATAACTTTTTTCACACATTATTTACAATTATGTTTTTTATATAAACATGTAGCCCTCAAAGGACCCTATAACTTTTTCTAATAGGTCATTTCTCTAAATCTGATATTGGCGGCGTGAGAGCCGAATTAGTGTCAAATGACATTAATGTCATGACATTCCGTGACATTTTTTTTATTTCCGCTCCCATGGCTTACACTTTGTGTTTAGAACAATGATCTGTCCTACAAAGTTCTAGGATCTTTTAAGCATTAAATGGTAATAAAAAAATCCAAATTGTTAATAACTTCTGAAAAAAGTTATTAGCAAATTAGTAATTGCAATCTCACGACATTTTTTTAACATTTCCCGTCACTGTTCACTGCACAATAAATAAGGGGCATTAGGGTAAAATGAGGTCTTGTAGCTTCGTGAAGTGAACTTGACCACCTTTGCACAATTCCCCAAAAAGTTCTTCGATTTGTGTCAGAATTTCAACGCAATCCGCGCTTACCGAACCGAGATATTGAATTTCTTCGCGTTCTGAACAGAAAAGGTGATAAACTGCTTTTCGCTTTTGTCAGTCGTTTGCTTTTGGAGTTATGTGCCCCTGAAAGCGCTATGAAGTTTTGAAATTGGATTCCAACGCGATTCACCTTATTAGGGAATTGACTGAGTAGAAGTTTTATCACAACTAGGAACGAGGCGCATTTTCATTTTGTCACTTTAAGGAGCCATAATTGAAAATACCACAAATTGTAACGATGATATACAACAGTGGTTCTCAACCTTTTTCTTGAGAGGTACCCCTTCAAACTTTTGCGTTAATTGAGGTACATTGAGGTTTGAAGGGAGGCTTCTGAACCTCTTGAAAGGAGCTTCTGAATCTCTCGAAAGCAGGCTTCGGCAGCTTCTTAGCCTCTTGAATGGCGGCTATTGAGTCACTTAAAAGGAGGCTTTCTTTGCATCTTGAAAGGACGCTTCCGAGCTTCTTGAAGGGAGGCTTCCGAGCCTCTTGAAAGCAGGCGTCCGGGCCTATTGAAAGGAAGCTTTTGAGCCACGTGAAAGGAAGCTTCCGAGTCTCTTGAAAGGAGGCTTCCGAGACTCTTGAAAGGAGGCTTCCGAGCCTCTTGAAAGAATGCTTCCGAACCTCTTGAATGGAAGCTTTTGAGCCTCTTGAAAGGAGCCTTTTGAAAAGAACCTTCCGAGCCTCTCAAAAGGAGGCTTCCGAGCTTTTTGAAAAAAGCCTTCCGATCCCCTTGAAAGGATCTTTCCGAGCTTTTGAAAAAGACTTCCGACTCTCTTTAAACGAGGCTTCCGGGTCTCTTGCATGGAGACACAGACCTTTTCAAAGGAAGCTTTTCGAACTTTTTGAAAGAAGACTTCTGAACATTCTGAAAGGAGGCATTCGTGTTGCTATAAAGAAGGCTTCCCAGAAGCCTACATGTCTCTTAAACGGAGGCTTCCAAACCTTAAGATTTTAGATTCTAGTTCAAAAGCATGCTTCTAACATATTATTAAAAATTTTGTTTAGATCAGGTAGATCGCATTGAAGATTTTTAAATTTGCTCATTCGACATTTGTTCATTTGATCTTTTGTTCCGCAGCCCTTCATACGCTGTTCCCGGAGATTGTCGAGAGGAATTTACAAAAAAATGTCCAGCAGGAATTCTCAAAGCGATTCAGGAATTCAGGGATATATTCTCCTAAAATTTCTCTCAGATTATTTTGAATAAATTCTCTCAAAAAAAAAAAAAAATCACGGATTAGTTCCCGTATAAATTTCATAGGCAACATTTCCTAAAAAAACTGCATGAACTACTAGAGAAAGGTTCGTGTCGGAAATGTCGTGTCGTTGAGTGTCGGAAATGCTTGACGCTGTGCGGTCTGTGGAAGTACGTGATTCGATAGTAAGGCAAGCTTTCTGGCGAGGCTATTTTCCCTCCTAGTACGCTCACCAGCTAGAAAGCACCGAAGTGTAGTGCCAGGGACTCCACAGATTTTTTTTTGACAGCGGACCATTGGTCTTCCTTGCTGCCACCATCTGGAATATCTGCAGCCAGTGTACATTCTGCCAAAACAACTCTGCTCTCCAATTTTACTGCATCTGAACGATTTTATGATCTTAATTCAGTGAGTGCAACTAATAAAGGGATATATGATTTTTCTAAATGTCATGCCAAACTATCAAAAAATACACGCCAGAGCCACAGCACGCACTGAAAATACACTGCACTATGGTCCAGGATACAGCCATCATTATGGTGCTATCAAAAAAATAGGGTGGCCCATCATATAAAAAAAATTAGAATTTGTGTTCCACAAACTTGTAGCGCAGCTTATTCCAATAAATTTTGGAAAAAAGCTTTTTGTAGCGCCTAATTGGATTAGGTGTACCTCAAAATAGTATTTTTGATCTACTTTTTTGTTTCAGATTTCTCGAAAAAGTCGTCTTTAGGTGACTTTTAAAGCTCAGAAAAACAACTTTGCAACTTTTGATAGGTAAATATGCTCAATATATTTTTCCGATCAAAAGTTATAATCGTTTTTTCTGTCAAAATTACATTTTTTTTCATAAGTTGATATCTCCGGTTGGGGCAGATCAAACAAATATGTTCACGATTCATATTCTTTATTATGTAAAAAAATAGGAGATTTGTTATTTTTTTATCTCAAGTTTTTACCAATTTTACTGAAGTCATGTTTTTTCGAGTAAATTGATATAACTCGAAAACGGAAGAAGATACAAACGATGTTATTATAGCAAAACACGCGTTTTGAAAAGCCCCAAAAGCCTTCAGAAGATGACATTCGTGAAAAATGAAAAATAAAATGAGCAGATCATAAATATTGTTTTTCGAGAGACACCCTAATCCTTATGTCACTTTTTTTATTTTTCGATAACTCTATAGTAAGGGCTCAAGTATCCAAAACAACTTTGTAGAACAATTTTTTCGCTTAGAAGTATACTTTAGACCGAAAATGCATTTTTTTTGTTAATCTTGCAATACGGTGATAATGATAAAACTTATAAAAGTGTTTAAGCTGTAGATTTTTATTTTCCTTTTTCATCAATGTCTACTCCTGAAGACTTCTGGGGTATATTAAAACGCGTGTTTTGCTATAAGAATATCGTCTGTATCTTCGTCCATTGTCGAGTAATATCAATTTACTTAAAAAAACATGATTTTAGTAAAATTTGTAAAACTTTAGATAAAAAATAACATATCTTCGATTTTTTTTATATAATAAAGAATATGAATTGCTCTTTCAAATGCCGTGTAAACATATTTTTTTGGTTTGCCTCAACCAGAGATATCAACTTATGACAAAATGTAATTTTGACAGAAAACGATTATAACTTCTGATCGGAAAAAGATATTGAGCTTATTTACCCATCAAAAGTAGCATTTTCTTGAGCTCTAGAAGTCACCTGAAGATGACTTTTTCGAGAAATCTAAAACAAAAAAAGTTATTATCCAATTAGGTAAAATTGCTCTAAATCAGCCAACTTAAGCGCTACAGAAAAAGCTTTTTTAGTAAAACTTATTGGAATAAGCTGCGCTACAAGTTTGTAGAACACCACAAATTTTTTTATATTTTTTTTATGATGGGCCACCCTATTTTTTTGGTAGCACCATAATGATGGCCTTACTAATTCGAACAATTTTGTAGAACAACATTTTTTTCTAAAAAATATAGTTTTGGCGTAAAATGCATCTTTCCGCGTAAATCTGTATCCTGGACCATAGTGCACTGGAGTGTTCAACTAGAGTGTATTTTCAGCGGGCGAGCTCCTTTGACTCTGGTGTACATTTTTTACAGTTTGACATGACATTTAGAAAATTTGAATGTCTCTCTATTAATTGCGCTTACTAAATAAAGATTATAAAATCGTTTTGATAGTGAAAAATCAAAAGGCAGATTTTTGTGTACAAAGTGTAGGACAACACTGTCTGCAGCACGAGTCTCCAGTTCTTCAACGAAGACCTTTTCACCGTGATATCTTCCAGTCGGCGTGTTGTCGGGGAGTTCAGCTCGTAAACCAGAGTATAGCAGAATTTGGCCCGATGGCATTATTTGTTCTCCAAAGTGTGGCCAACGGACTTAACTCAATCCTATCTGATGCTTCAGGTGGTGTGCCTCATTGACAAGTTGTGCCAATTTACCCTGCTGGGCTCGGGTTAAAACGTGCCATGTTCCTATTCGTGTCCGTTGTTTCGCGCTTAAAGTCGTTGCCGTAAAATCATTCCGTAATCTTCCATTGTCGGAATCTCAAACAAATTGATGTTTCTGTTTCAGTAGGTTGTTGGCCCAAGGTTCCCTATCTAACGGGGTGGGGTTGCCATCTGTGATATAGTTTCCGGGGAATAGCATTTCTCATTCAGCCACTGGGAACGCTGTTGGAGCGTTGTTCAATGTCCCACCCGATACCAGGCCTAGGCTAGTGCGCTTTAAGAGGCACACGGTCGCTTTGATAGGGCCTGCTTGCAGATACATGCAGCTTTTTATAGAGGTTTAACAGAGCCCAATGTCAAACCCCACCACATCCTAGGCAAGCCCACAGGTAGCAGAGGGGAAACAGTGCCCAGGCTACACTACCAGTAAAGTACGCAACCCTCAGCTGGTAGTCGATTGTCATCGGCAGACTCGTGGAAGCGTCAGTTTTGGAACTTGTGAGCTATGACCAGAATTATGTTGGATGCTTCTTCCCAGATGTCGCCTCGGGATATTATTCACAATGGTCTATACAAATATTTTCCAAATATTTCAGATTATGACCATTTAGTTACCCCGGTGTTGATTTGGCCACATCAGCCTAATTCTCCTGGCATATCTTCTTTACTTGTAAATTGGTGAAAGCAATCCTATTAGGTCAAAAATCTAACAACCTAAAATTAAGTAGAATGACAACATGGAGATTTTGACAAGAATTCACTTTATTTTTTTAACATGTCCAAACTAACATCCGATTTACCAAGAATCTTATTTCACAAGAAATGCTTACACATAGGCATGCTTATGGAATCAATCAAAAGTTATTTTCAACGTATTGAAAAAAAGTTTGCAATAAATATATGAGCACAAAAAAATAAGCCTCTCTTTTGTCATTTAACCATAAATGGGTACACATCATCGTAATGATCGAAGACATAATAATTCCTTCTGCATTCAATTGCCCACATTCGTCGATGTAAACTGTTCGACCTCCATATAATGAAAACAGAAAAATGTCGCTTTTGTGCGTTACCGGGAATGGCACGAAAATCAAATCAGAAATCATGGCAAACAGAATCAAATTGGCTGCACATAACATAGGAACGCATAATAAAGCGTGCGAAGTCCTATTCGTATGAAAAAATAAAATCTCTCAGGACCAAAGTAAAAAAATAAAAACATTTTAATAATTTCGCAGTCACCGGTGGAATGGATTCCCCATTTAAATGGATCGCATTACTAAGTAATCAATTCATTTTTATGAAATATTTTCGATTTCGTAATAATTCTCTCATCTACGACCCGACCAGGGACGCACGGCGGATTGCTCGGCAGCGGAGAAGCTGTTTCTTTATTGCAGAGCGATACAAAGTGGCTCCCCGTTACTTTCAGAAGCGAAGTGGGTCCCATAAAAAGGACACCCCACTCTATTCATGGCCCGTTTAGGTATTGTACTAGGGGAATTATAATCGTAACGAAATAATATGAAATAATTACAACAATAATAAAGCGATACACTACTGGAAGCAATCAAACGGTCTGCGTATATTACCCCACTGAAACAGGTCGTAAAACGAATGCTGATGGTCTAATATGAGAAAGATCCTGGCACTCTGCCCTTTCCGCCCTTAAATGCTGAAGTTAGAATGGCAATCGGATAGATTTTCCGTTCCACTCAGGGATCAATAGTCCACAACTTGGATCAGTGACAGTTCTAAGGGAGTGCACACTTTCGAGAACTCAATTCAACAGTTCAACACAGGTACAGAAAGGTCTATTTCTTTTCGTTTCGCATAATGGGTCATGCATTTGGAAACAATAATCACAAATTTAATAAATAGCAATGATTATGAACTTCGCGTCCTATTTATATGAGTCGGTCATAAGTTTAATATGAAATTGATTAGTTAGTCGCTGTGCACTGTACAGCTATTCTATACACGTATTTCCCCAGATTCTTCATTCCTCTAGAACTGCCCATGCCATCGAAAAGTTTCTTCCGCACAACCTTGCATTGAGCATTACTTCCAAAACGACTGCTATTATATGGCGTTTTGATTGGGCCATCGCATCGCCTCGCGACCATTATTGTTCGTAATCCGGTGGGAACGGGAGGCGCAACAATACGGCAGCAACGCTGGTGGTGTCCGCTGCCGGTGGAATGCAGCAGCTACTTATTGAGCCTGTCGTCATATCAAGTCATAATGACTTTATTGAAAACGATTACTTATTCATAAAAAATGTTGCTCAATCAAGGCATAGGCAGGCGAAACATTTCGATTGCCATCCCCCTCCTATTCCCAAAGCCGATGTAAATCGTAAGCTTTTTTTTTTGTCCAGGGAGAAAAGTTTCCATGGATACTACACGTCTCGTTTTTTTTAAGGTATGTTGAAGCAGTCGTTGATGGCTATTGTCGACATTTAGCTCGCAATGTAAAATCATCAATTTCAGGGGACTGATTAAAAAATACCAGGGGCCCTCCTTAGCCGTGCGGTAAGATGCGCGGCTACAAAGCAAGACCATGCTGAGGGTGGCTGGATTCGATTCCCGGTGCCGGTCTAGACAATTTTCGGATTAGAAATTGTTTCGACTTCCCTGGGCATAAAAGTATCATCGTGTTAGGCTCATGATATACGAATGCAGAAATGGAATATTAGCTTGAAACCTCGCAGTTAATAACTATGGAAGTACTTAATGAACACTAAGGTGCGAGGCGGCAATGTCCCAGTGGGGTATGTATTGCCAATGAAGAAGAAGAAGAAGATTAAAAAAATGTTATATTTTGCATATAAGACGAGGCAAAGTTAATGGATAATTCTGATATCATGACAAATGAATGAGCATGAGCATGATTAACCGCTCGCGATTAAGTGGTATCATGACAAATGAAGACACTAAACTAACTTAAATAATTGTCTTGTAATATTTTGGTTGGATCAGTACATCTACATATGAATGTTTTCAAAATATTAGTTTTTTTTAAATAATAAAAAAATAAGAAAAAAAGTTTAGAAATAAGAAAACCAAATGACAAGAATATCACAGAAAGACGGACTCCAAGACCAAGATTTCCCGTTCTAGGGTTCGGGACAATTTAAGTAAAGCAATTTTCCAGTAAAGCTGGTAGATCACTTTTACGTAGTGTTTTACGGTATAAGATCTACTAAACCGAGCCATAGCCTAACCCATTTTTCGAGCTAGGGCATAAATTGTGGTAATTCAGGGATTCATCGTATTTAGTCCTCTATACCAATATCAGTTTTTGAAGTGCCCCGTAACGCTGGGTAGACACCTTTGCGTGGTGTGTTACGGTGTAAGATCTACCAAGGTCACATTGTCAGCTACAGACAAATCCTGACCCAACGAATTCCTTCTCCATTATCCAACTCCGTGGTACTTATGAGGGTGTCGCTGAGTCGGGGTGGTGGTGGGGTGGTTACATAAGCAGAGACACTTATGCGAATCCACGGGATGAATAGAGAATCTCCTTCCAGAAGAAAGTTCGTACATACAATAATATAATCTAGCCCTCGTTTCCCAGTTTGACCCAATAGATGGGAAGAAGAGCCCACCCTTTATCCACGAGATGTTAACAATAGGAAGTTGGCGATTCCACTCTTCCTATCCAAATCGCTTCAATCGGGTGCCCTGATGGTTTTTTTATGGTATATAGTCATATAGTTTCAATATAATTTGTCAAAAGGTATATATAATGGAATTCTCTCACCAAGTTTCAATTCACATGTTCTGGATGAGGAAGGACCAGCTCGTTAGATGTATGCTGTCTTCAGAGATGGAAAGGAAATAGTTCGTCAAGAAATTGCCTGGTTTGAGTCAAGTAATATGCCAAACCAAAATCCGACGGAAAAAAGCCTTTACGCCGGAAATCACAAAAAAAAACTTGGTTATGAACTGCTTGCTGGCTTTATTAGGCAATGTGGAGATTTGTAGATAATTCAAAAACTAAAAATAGCGACAGTTATAGAATTGACGTCCGTTGATCACTGCGAATGATTGATGAGTAGCTCAGTAAGATTCTGGTTTCAAATAATTCATTGATTAATGCAATTATCTAAGTTGACAAGAATTTCGATGAAACGATAATAAGCACTTAAAATCAATAAAAACTATAATATACAAGATATTATAAAACAGTTTCTTCATTAGCAAAAAAACTTTGTAATGAGTCAACGAGCCGTTTAAATGAGTCGGCTCATTCAAGTGAACGCTTGGCTCAGAGCCGCTCATTTAATTGAACCATTTTGCTCATCACTAACCGTAACTATGCTATGCTATGCTATACCAATATCAGTTTTTGAAGTACATATAAAAAAATAACTTTGCCCTGCAGATGGTTGAAAGACTTAAATACCTCTTGTTTCAGGCTGAACTGTATGCAGCGCAAACCACTTTTCTAGCAATTAGTTAAAAAACCTCGGAGTCATTGTCCTAGGTTGAAATGACTTTTCCGGCAGTCAGTTCTAGTTAGGGGTTTAAAAACGTACTAATTTTTCATGAACTGGTAAGCATTGGTAGTTCAAGGAACACACGATAATCCTTATTGCTCAACAAATTCTTTGGATTGAAATGGTTTTGTAGATAGAGCCTAATCCCGGGTTTGGTGTTTTACTGGTGATATTCTAGAAGCAAGATATGGATATGGCTAGGACTCCGATGCATGGCCAAATATGAATATTATTGTTTTGGTTTCTCATAACAGGAGTAAATATTGATTGATAAGTAGCGCGCCTTTAATGAGATAAATCTCAGAAAAAGGTCTAAAGAGCTTACGAGAAAGAAAAAAAACAAAATCTGTATCGAAACGTTCACGATTTGAGGTTGCGCAAGCGGTTCTATTATTCGCCCGAATAGACCAGATGCCTGAAAAGACCAAACACCCGAAAAGACCATGTTCCCGAATAGACGATTTGCCCGAATGGACCATTTTCCCGAATATTTAGTTTATTTAGTCAAATTGAGTTGTTCTTCGATTGGCATCATGCAAAGCGTGAATAATTACTCCAATTTTCTGTGATTCACGAGACTGGTGTGGGTGAGTCCAGGTTCATTTAGGACATTCTAGGTACCGAGTTTCCAATTATATTCCTTATTTCGTGGCCAGATCGGTTGCCAAAAATATTGTTCTCTTTTTCTTCTTTTTTGCATTTTTCGTGGTATAATTTTTTTCAACTATTTTTATCCATCATATTGCAGAAGAAGTCTTTTACTGGACTAATTCGTGTTTTAGAAAGAGAATTTATGGTATACGACATACGTTGTTAGGCATAATAGTGCAACCGTTCGTAGTTTCAGCTCTAGGTTTAATTTTAACCGGTGGCTTGAGCGCCACTTCCGGAATCCGGAAGACCACCGGTCGAGTTGTTTTGTCCGATTACTTCTCGACTTTCTTCAGGGGTCACTTGAACGGTCGCTGGCCGAAGCCTAAAATTACGCTTTGCGCCAGGTGTGTTTACCAACTTGGCCACCTCCCAATTGGTTTTACCCACTTGGAACTCTCAAACTCTTCCAATCACTCTGTGATTACTCCAACTAAAAACTTAAGCTGAACTACTCGATTTTTTCTCGACAATTCATTGTGTTTTATTTACTTCGGGTTGAACACATATTTGGGGTTGGCACGGAAATTGAAACGTTACTAGATCATGGCGGTGTCGCCTACCAGTCACATACCTGCGCAGGTTTTCTTCTTCGTCGACCTGCTGGGTTTGGCCGCGCGATGGCGGCGAACCGGTTCGGAACGATGGCGGCCCGCTTCGCTACCCCGAAGGGCGGGCCTAGACGAGCGCACGGACTCCAGAAAAAACTCCTTGAAACCTCACGCGACCGAAAGACCGTTAAAACCCATTTCGTCAACTCCGGTCGACTTCGAGAATTCCAGCCCGTACCAAAAAAAAGTAGTTGCCAGCCGTTATGGAAGCGAAATGAACGAGTTTAAGGGGTCGTACACTAATTACGTAAGCATTTATGGAGGGTCTGTCATTTTCTTACGCTCCTTATAAACAAAAAAAAAATGTATGGGAAAAATCTTAAATCGGGGAATGGGTGTTCGAAAAACCCGGACAATGTTTTATTTATTTATTATCAGACTAAGGCCGGAGTGGCCTGTGCTGCTCATAAAAGTCTTCTCCATTCAGCTCGGTCCATGGCTGCACTTCGCCAACCACGCAGTCGGCGGAGGGTCCGCAAATCGTCCTCCACCTGATCGATCCACCTTGCCCGCTGTGCACCTCGCCTTCTTGTTCCCGTCGGATCGTTGTCGAGAATCATTTTCACCGGATTACTGTCCGACATTCTGGCTACGTGCCCGGCCCACCGCAGTCTTCCGATTTTCTCGCGGTGTGAACGATGGATGGTTCTCCCAACATCTGATGCAACTCGTGGTTCATTCGCCTCCTCCACGTATCGTCCGCCATCTGCACCCCACCATAGATGGTACGCAACAACACTTTCCTTTCATAAACTCACAGTGCGCGTTGGTCCTCCACGAGCATCGTCCAGGTCTCGTGTCCGTAGAGACCGGTTTTATAAGCGTTTTGTAGATAGTCAGTTTGGTACGGCGGCGAACTCTATTCGATCGGAGCGTCTTACGGAGTCCAAAGTACGTACGATTTCCAGCCACTATGCGCCTCCGAATTTCTCTGCTGGTATCGTTATCGGCGGTCACCAGTGAGCTCAAGTACACGAATTCTTCAACCACCTCGATTTCGTCACCACCGATAGAAACTCGTGCTGGGTGGCTTACATTGACCTCCCTTGACCTCCCTTCCTATCATGTAATTCGTCTTCGACGTTTTGATGACTAGTCCAATCCGTTTAGCTTCGCTTTTCAGTCTGATGAAGGCTTCCTCCATCCTCTCAAAGTTACGTGTCATGATATCAATTTCGTCGGCAAAACCAAATAACTGGACGGACTTCGTGAAAATCGTACCACTCGTGTCAATCCCTGCCCTTCGTATTACTCCCTCCAAAGCGATGTTGAATAGCAAACACGAAAGACCATCACCTTGCCGTAACCCTCTGCGCGTTTCGAAGGGCCTCGAGAATGCCCCTGAAATTCGAACTACGCACATCATCCGATCCATCGTTGCCTTGATCAACCGCATCAGTTTATCCGGAAATCCGTTTTCGTGCATTAGCTGCCATAGCTGATCCCGATCGATTGTATCATGCGGCTTTGAAGTCGATAAATAGTGTGGGCACGTTGTATTCGCGGCATTTCTGCAATACCTGACGTATGGCGAACACCTGGTCTGTGGTAGAGCGTTCACCCATAAATCCCGCCTGGTACTGCCCCACGAACTCTCTTGCAATTGGTGTTAGTCGGCGGCATAGAATTTGGGAGAGTACCTTGTAGGCGGCGTTCAGCAATGTGATTGCGCGGTAGTTGTTACAATCCAGCTTATCGCCCTTTTTGTAGATGGGACACACGACACCTTCCATCCACTCCTGCGGCAGAACCTCATCCTCCCAAACCTTGGTAATCACCCAGTGCAGCGCTCTAGCCAGTGCCTCACCACCGTGTTTAAACAGCTATCCTGGTAGTTGGTCAACTCCAGGGGCTTTGTTGTTTTTCAGCCGGCCGATCTCCTCCTGGATTTCCTGGAGATTCGGAGCCGGAAGTCGCATGTCCTGCGCGCGTGCTCCTAGGTTCATTACCATACCGCCACCGTTGTCTGCCATATCGCCATTCAGGTGCTCTTCGTAGTGCTGCCGCCACCTTTGGATCACCTCACGCTCGTTTGTAAGAAGGTTTCCGTTTATGTCCTTACACATATCGGGCTGTGGCACGTGGCCCTTACGTGAACGGTTCAACTTCTCATAGAACTTTCGTGCGTTATTAGCGCGGTACAGTTCCTCCGTCTCTTCACGGTCTCGATCTTCCTGCTGGCGCTTTTTTCTCCGGAAAATCGAGTTTTGTCTGTTCCGCGCCCGTTTGTATCGTGCCTCGTTCGCCCTCGTGCGGTGTTGCAGCAATCTCGCCCTTGCTGCATTCTTCTCCTCAACTAACTGCTCACATTCGCCGTCATACCAGTCGTTTCTTCTGATCCGGAGCCACCGTGCCTAGTGCAGCGGTTGCGGTGCTTCCAATGGCGGATCGAATATCTCTCCAGCCATCTTCAAGAGATGCTGCGCCTAGCTGCTCTTCCGTTGGGAGTGCCACTTCCAGCTGCTGCGCGTAGTCTTGGGCTAGCCTACCGTATTGTAGCCGCCCAATGTTTAGTCGCGGCGGACGACTCCGATACGTGTTGTACACCGTCGAGAGTTTTGAGCGCAGGCATACTGCAACGAGGTAATGGTCGGATTCAATATTCGCACTGCGGTAAGTGCGTACGTTCGTGATGTCGGAGAAGAATTTACCGTCGATTAGAACGTGGTCGATTTGGTTTTCCGTTACTTGATTAGGTGATTTCCATGTGCTTCGGACTACCATTCCGCGGGAGGCTGCAAAGTTTATGCATCGTTGGCCGTTGTCGTTCGATACGGTATGCAGACTATCCGGTCCGATGACCGGTCTATACATTTCCTCCTTCCTACCTGATCGTTCATGTCACCGATGACAATTTTGACGTCCCGCAGTGGGCATCCATCGTATGTCTGCTCCATAGCTGCGCATAGAACGCTTCTTTCTCGTCGTCGGATCTCTCCTTCGTGGGCAGTGCACGTTGATGATGCTATAGTTGAAGAAACGGCCTTTTATCCTCAGCTTGTACATCCTTGCGTTGATTGGCTGCCACCCAATAACGCGTTGGCGCATCTTTCACAGCACTATGAAGCCGGTTCCCAGCTCGTTGGTGGTGCCACAGCTTTGGTAGAAGGAAGCCGCTCGATGCCCGCTTTTCCACAGTTACTAGAAAAATACTCCATAGGATGACGACTTGACCTTATCAAACTATGTCAGATTCAGTACAAGAAACCTATACTTCAGAACACAGGGCTACTGCACTCCACTAGAAACCATAACAAACACTCATATTGGTAACTGAAAACAAATGGTTTTCTAATGGAGCGCAAATGGTTTTGTTTTTCACTTTTGTGAGCAACAGTGAACACACTGGATAGCAACGATAGACAAAAAAAATGAGCCGAAAAGGTCTGTTTTGCGATTTGTATTAATATTAATGTAGGAGTATGGTATCAACAATTAAACAAATACCCTACATCGTATTCGGTAGGGATCATATAATGAGAGATATCCGAAAGCAGCCATTTTGAGTCAATAGAGCATTGAGAACTCTCAAAATGTGAGCCAAATTTGATTGAGAGGTATTGCAATTGTTATGAAATAAATTTTAAGAAAAGTTTCATCGAATAAACAATTTGTTTTACTTTCGCGAGTAGAAGTCTATGCATCGTATTTCGTTTTTTGGATTGTATTTTATTTTAGAGTCAATACTCATTTAAACAGGGTTGATGGATAGTCACACATATTCCAAATTGTCATCAAATGCAAAGTCATTTACAAACTTCAACATTTTGCGCTGCGATAAGTGCTGGCAGCGTTTGCTGCCAAAAGTAGCAGCGTTGCTAAATTGTCTGGAAAAGCATTTTCATATCTCTCATCATAGGATCCCTAGTATCCGCTAAACTACATCGCAATTTACTATTCTTTCTATATGGGAAAACAGCGATCATGTTTTCCCCATAGATAACGATAAGTTTGTTCAAACGCAAAACAATCAACAGTTGGTACTCAGTCCGAATTTCCAATTATTCGCACTCACTCACAGTAAACTTCCAAAATGTACACTCCATTTCGTGCCTTCGGAGAGATCATCAGCACGAATCAAATAGTTTGCTTCACGAGAAAAATGGCAGGAAAAAAACAGTCGAGAGCACCGGATAAAAACAAGTGCACACATATCCCGAGTCCAAACGAAAGTGACCCTCTCCCTCGACAACAAACACACATTTATTGCAGCAGGTACCCACACGTCCTGTGAAACTGATTGGCTCTATCCGGTTTGCATGCCGGCCGATACTCACAATAAAAATTCGACCAGTTCCGATGCTTCTTTCTGGGGTACCGAATCACAGCAATTGAGTTGGTCCGCAGCTGTGTGCAACGCTGCCATTTGACCACCGAAATTCGTCCATACGGTCGAACCAGCAGCCTCGCCGGTCATCACCACCATCTCGTTGTCGAATTACACTGGCAGAAAATATGAAGTTGATAGGAATATATTTGCGATGAATTATTTAAACAAATATTGCGCTTCACGTTAAATGACTCATTTGTGCATATATTTGAACTCCGTTTAAATGTGTACTTTTTTACTGTGTATTCCTCGATGGACGAACTCTTCCCTACAATAGGAAGGATCAAATTGGACGCTCACACCGGAAAGTGTATTCGCAGCGGCAAAAGCAGCAGACCCAAAGCCCATTGTTTACCATTTACGTCTGTGAGTTTTTCATATTTCCAGACAAATAATGGAAATGTATGCGCTACACATATTTTTTGCCTTTTCTTCAGATTTGTCTATGGTTCGATTTCGAATTGAATGCCCTGAAATATTCCTTACAGTTTTTTTTTGTTATAGATGTTGGTTCAATTCGTAAGTAAAAGCTCCGTTATTTCAGGCTCTGTGGATGTTTTGTGTCATACAAGCTTTTATTTCCTGATATTATATTTCCATAAACAAGATAAGTCAGCCACGGACTGAAAGTGTCGTTAATGAAGAAAATACCGTAACGCAGATTTAATTAAATTTCGTATCACGTATGCTAAAAACAAAAATTATCGATTTTAGCGTTACGTAATATTGCCATCGAATAACGTATCTATAAAAAGATATTATTCCGTCGTATATGCTAAACATAGTGTTCACCGGTGCTCTCTGGAACAACGTCATACGACCGACTTGGGATAACATCAAGAAGCGCTCAGAAATAAGCTCTTGCAGGTCTTCTTTCCGGCAGTTTTTTGGACAATACATTTCAGTTGTTATGATGCCACACACATCAAATCAGCAGCAGAGAATAGATTCGAAATTGAGTTTGAAAGACTACGCCAACGACTAGGATTTGTCTTGGCTCGGTACGAGTGGGTGTATGGCGGTGCCAGTGGACCACTTCAAGTAGGTAAAAGGCTTTTCTTTATAGCTTCGGGATAATCATGAGAAAACCAAGCAGCAATTCGCATAAGGCAAACGTTACCGTGACTATCATGATGGCAATGACGCCGAGATAGAAAAGGATGTTGCTGCATGCGATGGCTTACAGGTCTCCGGGAGCAAGACACATCCGTTCGAAAGCCACACGTGAAAGATGAGTCGCACTGAGTAAGACCGATATTTATTCCGAGCTGTGGCAATCAAAACAAAATCTGTTGCGGACGTGTAGGCTTCATGTTCAGTGCGCTTCACCTAGTTGTCATTTGGCTATGAACTTGCCGAGAAGGAAGGAGGGTTGAGAACCAGACCAGAGACCACGGAACCAGAAAATAAAAGGTTCACAGATCATGACGACACACCATTAGTGTTGCTAGTGTTGTTATTGTTGTAGCTGTGGGTAGAACACTATCGTGTGCCAAGATGTGGTAGATTGGGGTTTACAAAACATTGGCGAATGAGAATGTTTTCCACCTCTAGCTTTCATTGAATCTTTAAAAAATAACTTTCTGTGATTCTCTGTTAGTAAAAGGAACACGAAAAATTATTCATATCTAATTTGGTTCTAGCATTAAGCGGTTCGCACAAACTCGCAGAAGCCTAAACTATCGTATGATCACTTCCATCCGTTACCACAGGTATTGATTAGGAATTAAGAAAGGGATACAAAGTAGGACAGAGGCGAGCCTGGAATTGAACTCACGACCACCTTGCTAATAAGTCAAAAGCGGTAGCTTTGGAAAGTGACTAATATCTTTTTATATGTTTATTCGCTGTAGGTTATCCTCATCAGTTACTGGTTTGAGGAACATCTGGTACAATTCAATTTTTTATCTACACAGAATTCCGTTTTACACGACTTTTTTTTCGCTCACTCGCCAAAATCATAGCAACATGTTCAAAAAATTCAAACAAAATGTGTGATGAACTTATGTAACATAATAAAAATCACATAAATAAAGTTAAACAAATGCTAACAAAATCAGATGATAATAAAAATGCGGTAAACATTTAGGATGACTGCAAAATTGAAAAAATGTGAATCGTGTAAAAACAGAATTTAGTGTACAGTAAAATATTTAAGTTCTTAGAACCGAAATCATCGAAATCAATTTGTGTTATCCTCAGGGATCTCAATCTTTGTCTATTGTATCGCGATTAAACCTCTACTACCCAAATTTTTGTTTTCGCTCAAAATAACTATTTTGCTTTCTAAAATCGATTTGAACACGTTTTGGGCAATAAATAGTTTTAATTTGCGATTTCATCAATTTTACATTTTGTTTTTTTTTTCAGAATTTGGTTTTCCGAGTTTTTAATTCACTGTTCTCGCGCCAATTGCTAGCGTTATGTGCGTAGCAGTTGGCGCGCTGTAAGTCCAATTAGATTTTAAATTTGAATGTTTGTGCACACGTCCCCAATAATTGTAATATATAATAATAATTGTCTTGCCGTACTAAGAGTCGCCTATAAAAGGCGACTCCACAATCAATTCAGTGTACAGTATTCGTTATCGTAACCTCCGAGCTGGCACGCTGCCTCTCGGAGGTAATAAATCATTAGTTAAAAGTCACAGCAGTTGTACTTTATTCGTCTGGATCCTGGAAAGTAAAACACAACGTATGGTCGTCCCACCCTGGATGAAACAGAATGCTTAGACCAAATTTGTTCTCATACATTTTAGACATTTGATGTCTTCAGAGAAGTTGTTTGTAACGAAATGAAGATTTTTTTAGTAAAATGTTGATTAGGCTGGACCCTATGGAAGAAAAAATCTGTAATTAAACTTTTTTATTGGAAATCTTATGTGGTTGAACCCTTTAGCAAGCTTGTAGAAAACCTTCATTTCAAACTTTGTTAAAGACACCATTCATCTAGCACATCGTTCCAGCTCAATAAATTGAATTTTACACTTTAAATAGGGTGATCCTCAAAAAATCAGTTTTTTCATTCTAATTTTTTTGTTTTCAACTTGACGATATTGTGGTCTTCAGAAGAGTTTTAGAGTACACAATGATACATGTTTTTGCTGAACATACCACATTTATAAATCTTGTCATTTCAAAGTTATGTGCAATTTTGATAAAAAAAAATGCAGTCTTAAAATGATATCTCAGAAAGTTGGTTAAATAAAATTTTTGTGAAGGTTGGATATAAAAGAGCACATATGAGGTAGCAAAAATTACGAGAACGTTAATTTTTAAAATTGAGTAAATTAAATTTAAAAATTATGAAATTTTCCAAAAATGTCATTAAATATACATATTATGAACATTCGGTCTCCGGTGTTTGCTAGAACTAAAAGACTCAGCTTTTTAAAAATTCATAAAACGATCAAATTTGTTTGAAAAACCCAGAATATTCCATCTAGCGGTGATGGTGCCTTTCTCGCGTATTATAAAACAAGAAAACACAAGAGTAACAAGAAAAGCACATAAGAGAGGTCAAAATTGCACATTAGGGAGATAGATTCAACATCAAAAAAGTTTTATTGAACCAACTTTCTGAGATATCAACATTTTAAGACTGCATAGTTTTTTTTATCAAAATTGTACATAACTTTGAAATGGTAAGATTTATAAATGTGGTATGTTCAACAAAAACATGTATCATTGCGTACTCTAAAATTCTTCTGAACAGCACAATATCGTCAAGTTGAAACAAAATTTTCATTTGAATAAATAAATTTTTTGAGGACCACCCTATTTAAAGTGTAAAATTTAATTTATTGAGCTAAAACGATGTGCTAGATGAATGGTGTCTTCAGCAAAGTTTCTCGAAATAAGGTTTTCTACAAGTTTGCTCAATCACATAAAATTCCCAATTAAAAAGTTTTATTCCTGATTTTTTCTTCAATCCGGTCCACCCTAATCAACATTTTCACTAATACAATTCTTCATTTCGTTACAACAACTTCTCTAAAAAAACTGAATGTCGAAAAATGTATGAGAAACGGAGAAAATCAGTTTTCCTGTAAAATGCTGAATCGGTCTAATTTGGTCTAAACATTCTTATATCAAAAGAATTGTGGCCAAATTGCAAAAAAATTGGCCAGCAAAAGCCCCCATGACAATAATAGCCTGCAAAAAAACAAAACCTGCCGAAGCCGTCATTTCCCCGAAAATCCAAAAAAAAATATTAGATTCAAAAATTATGTTGTTGGATTAAAAACTCGGAAAACCAAATTCTAAAAAACCAAAATGTGAAATTGATGAAATCGCAAATTAAAAACTTGTATTGCCCAAAACGTGTTCCAATCGATTTGAGAAAGCAAAATAAGTTATTTTGAGCGAAAAAAAAATTTGGGTTGTAGAGGATCAACCGCGATACAATAGATCAAGATTGAGATCCCTGAGGATAACACAGATAGATTTCGATGATTTCGGTTCTAATAGCTTAAATACTTTACTGTATATTTAATTCTGATTTGATACGATTCACATTTTAATAATTGTCATTCATCTGATTTTGTTAGCATTTGTTTAACTTTATTTATATGATTTTATTTGTTAATAAGTTCATCAACATTTTGTTAGATTTTTGAACATGTTGCTATGATTTGGAGTGAGCGAAAAAAAAGTCGTATAAAACGGAATTCTGTGTAGATAAAAAATTGAATTGTACCAGATGTTCCTCAACCCAGTAACTGATAAGGATAACCTTTAGCGAATAAACATATAATAGAGGCTACCGCTTTTGTCTTATATGCAAGGAAGTCGTGAGTTCAATTCCAGGCTCGCCCCTGTCCTACTTCGTATCCCTTTCTTAATTCTTAATCAATATCTGTGGTAACGGATGGAAGTGATCATAGATATTAGGCTCTGCGAGTTTGTGCGAACCGCTAATGCTAGCAAATTAGTATGATAATTTTCGTTCTTTTACTAACAAGAATCATAGACATTATTTTAAGATTCATGAAAGTAGAGTCTACATAAAATTCTGAAGAATTGACTAATATTTAGCTACTGACAAGAGATTGAATAGACAGAGTTGCAAAAATTACTATTCATTCAATGTTTTGTAAACCAACTACTACATCCACATGATAATGTTCTCACACAGCTACAAAATAACAACATTGCCAGTACACTAATGGTGTCGTCGATCTGTGAACCTTTATTTTCTGGTTCCGTGGTCTCTCTGGTCAGGTTCTCAACCCTCCTACCTTCTCGGCATGAACCTGCCGAATGACAACTAGGTGAAGCGCACTGAACATGAAGCCTACACGTCCGCAAAAGATTTTGTTTTGATTGCCCCAGCAATGGAGCACACAGCTCGGAATAAATATCGGCCTCAGTACTATCCATCTCTTCACGTGGCTTTCGAACGGCTGTGTCTTGCTCCTGTAAATGATGCAGCAACTCCTTTTCTCGGCGTCACTACCAACATCATAGTCACGGTAACGTTTGCCTTATGCGAATTGCTGTTGGTTTTCTCATGATTATCCGAAGCTATAAAGAAAAGCCTTTTACCACTTGAAGTGGTCCATCTGGCACGCCATACACCCACTCGTACCGAGCCAAGACAAATCCAGTCGTTGTAGTCTTTCAAACTCAATTTGAATCTATTCTGCTGCTGATTTGATGTGTGGCATCATAACAACTGAAATGTTTGTCAAAAGTGCCGGAAAGAAGACCTGCAGAGCTTATTTCTGAGCGCTTCTTGATGTCACCCAAGTCGGTCAGTGACGTTGTTCCAGAGGCACCGTGAACCTTGTTTAGTATATACGACGGAATAATATCTTTTTATAGATACGTTATTCGGTGGCAATATTACGTAACGCAAAATCGATAATTTTTGTTTTAGCATACGATGATGAAATTTATAAATCTGCGTTACGGATTTTCTTCAACGACACTTTCAGTCCGTTGACTATCTTGTTTATGGAAATATAATATCAGGAAATAAAAGCAGTGACACAAAACATCCACAGAGCCTGAAATAACGGAGCTTTTATTACGAATTGAACCAACATCTATAACAAAAAATGTAAGGAATATTTCAGGGCATTCATTCGAAATCGAACCATAGACAAATCTGAAGAAAAGGCAAAATATGTATGTGCATACATTTCCATTGTTTGTCGGAATATGAAAAACTCACAGACGTAAATGGTAAACAATGGGTTTGGGTCTGCTGCTTTGCGCTGCGAATACACTTTCCGGTGTGAGGTCCAATTTGATCCTTCCTATTGTAGGGAAGAGTGTCCATCAGGAATCACAGTAAAAAGTACGATTTAAAGGAGTTCAAATATATGCACAAATGAGTCATTAAACGTAAGCGCATATTTGTTTAAATAATTCATCGCAAATATATTCTATCAACTCATATTTTCTGCCAGTGTTTCGACAACGAGATGGTGGTGATGACCGCGAGGCTGCTGGTTCGACAGTATGGACGAATTTCGGTGGTCAAATGGCAGCGTTGCTACAGCTGCGGACCAACCATGCTGTGATTCGGACCCAGAAGAAGCATCGGAACTGGCGAATTTTTATTGTGAGTATGGTCGGCATGCAAACCGATAGAGCCAATCAGTTTCACAGGACGTGTGGGTACAGCGCAATAAATGTGTTTGTTGTCGAGGAGGTACCGTTTGGACTCGGGATACGATATGTGCATTTGTTTTTATCCGGTGCTCTCGACTTTTTTTCCTGCCTTTCTCGTGAAGAACACTATTTGATTCTGTTGAACTTGAAGACGAAATGGAGGTATACTTTGGAAGTTTATCGAGTGCGAAAATTGGAATTTCATACTGAGTACCGACTGTTGATTGTGGTTTGAACAAACTTATCTTATCTATGGGGAAAACATGATCGCTGTTTTCCCATATAGAAAGAATAGTAAATTGCGATGTAGGTTAGCGGATACTAGGGATCCTATGATGAGAGATATGAAAATACTTTTCCAGACATTTAGCAACTGCTACTTTTAGCAAACGCTGCCAGCACTTATCGCAGCGCAAAATTTGAAGTTTGTAAATGACTGCATTTGATGACAATTTGGAATATGTGTGACTATCCATCAACCCTGGTTTAAATGAGTATTGACTCTAAAATAAAATACAATCCAAAAACGAAATACGATGCATAGATTCATTCATGAAAGTAAAACAAATTTTTATTCAGTGTCTTTCTTAAAATTTATTTCATAACAATGCAATACCTCTCAATCTACAAAATTTGGCTCAATGAGAGTTCTCAATGCTCTATTGACTCAAAATGTGCTTTCGGATATCTCTCATATATGATCCCTACGAATACGATGTAGGGTATTTGTTTAATTGTTGATACCATACCCATTATATATTAATACAAATCAAAACAGACCTTTTCGGCTCATTTTTTTTGTCTATCGTTGCTATCCAGGTTCATGTTGCTCAAAAAGTGAAAAACAAAACCATTTGCTCCATTTGAAAACCATTTGTTTTCAGCCACATGAGTGTTTGTTATGTTTCTAGTGAGTAGCCCTGTGTTCTGAAGTATAGGTTTCTTGTACTGAATCTGACATAGTTTGATAAGGTCAAGTCGTCATCCTATGGAGTATTTTTCTAGTAATCTTGGAAAAGCGGGCATCGAGCGGCTCTCTTCTACAAAGCTGTGGCACCACCAACGAGCTGGGAACCGGCTTCATAGTGCTGGAAAGATGCGCCAACGCGTTATTGGGTACCAATCAACGCAAGGATGCAAGCTGAGGATAAAAGGCCGTTTCTTCAACTATAGCATCATCAACGCACTGCCCACACGAAGGGAGATCCGACGACGAGAAGAAGCGTCGCGCACGCTGGAGCAGACATACGATGGATGCCCACTGCGGACGTCAAATAGTCATCGGTGACAGCAACGTCAGGTAGGAAGGGAGGAAATAGACCGGTCATCGTACCGGATAGTCTGCATACCGTACGAACGACAACGGCCAACGATGCATAAACTTTGCAGCCTCCCGCGAATGGTAGTCCGAAGCACATGGAAATCACCTAATCAAGTAACGGAAAAAAATCGACCACGTTCTAATCGACGGTAAATTCTTCCGACATCACGAACGTCGCACTTACGCAGTGCGAATATTGAATGACCAACCCGCATGTTCGCGCTCAAAACTCTCGACGTGCAACACGCGTCGAGCGTTCGCCCCGGCTAAACATTGGCGGCTAAGACGAGACTAGCCAAAGATACGCGCAGCAGCTGGAAGTGGCACTCCAACGGAAGAGCAGCTAGGCGCAGCATCTCTGAAGATGGCTAGAGATATTCGATCCGCCATGGAAGCACCGCAACCGCTGCACTAGGCACGGTGGCTCCGGATCAGAGAAACGACTGGTATGAGGCGAATGTGAGGTTAGTTGAGGAGAAGAATGCAGCAGAGAATTGCTGCAACACCGCAGAGGGCGAACGAGCACGATACAAACGGGCGGAACAGACAAAACTGATTTTCCGAGAGAAAAGCGCCAGCAGGAAGATCGAGACCGAGGAGACGGAAACTGTACCGCTAATAACGCACGAAAGTTCTATGAGAAGTTGAACCGTTCACGAAGGGCCACGACCCCGATATGGGGACATAGCGAAACCTTCTTACAAACGAGCGTGAGTGATCCAAAGGTGGCGGCAGCACTACGAAGAGCACCTGAAGGCGATATGGCAGACACGGTGGCGGTATGGTAATGAACCTAGGAGCACGCAGGACATGCGATTCCGGCTCGAATCTCCAGGAAATCCAGGAGAGATGCCTGAAAACAACAAAGCCCCTGAGTTGACCAACTACCAGGAGCTTGTTAAAAGGTTGAGAGGACTTGAGCGCTGCACTGGGTGATTACCAAGGTTTGGGAGGATGAGGTTCTGCCCAGGATGGATGGAAGGTGCGTGTCCCATCTACAAAAGGGCGATAAGCTGGATTGTACAACTACCGCGCAATCACATTGCTGAACGCCGCCTACAAGGTACTCTCCCAAATTTATGCCGCCGACTACACCAATTGCAAGAGAGTTCGTGGGGCAGTACCAGGATTTATGGGTGAACGCTCACCACAGACCAGGTGTTCGCCATACGTCAGGTATTGCAGAAATGCGCGAAATCAACGTCCACACATCATCTATTTATCGACTTCAAAGCCGCATGATACAATCGATCGGGACCAGCATAGCAGGTAATGCACGAAAACGGATATCCGGATAAACGATACGGTTGATCAAGGCACGATGGATCGGTGATGTGCGTAGTTCGGTTCAGGGGCATTCTCGAGTCCTTCGAAACGCGAGGGTTACAGGTGATGGTCTTTCGTGTCTGCTATTCAACATCGCTTTGGAGGAGTAATACGAAGGGCAGGGATTACACGAGTGGTACGATTTTCACGAAGTCCGTCCAGTTATTTGGTTTGCGACGAAATTGATATCATGACACGTAACTTTGAGAGGATGGAGGAAGCCTTCATCAGACTGAAAAGAGCTAAACGGATTGAGATAGTCATCAAAACGTCGAAGACGAATTACATGATAGGAAGGGAGGTGGGAGGTCAAGTAAGCCACCCACACGAGTTTCTACGGTGGTGACGAAATCGAGGTGGTTGAAGAATTCGTGTTTGGGCTCACTGGTGACCGCCGATAACGATACCAGCAGAGAAATTAGGCAGCAGGTGGTGGAAATCACTTTGGACTCAAGACGCTCCGATCGAATAGAGTTCCCGCCGTACCAAACTGACTATCTACAAAACTATAAAACCGGTCTCTACGGACACGAGACCTGGACGATGCTCGTGGAGGACCAACGCACTGGGAGGGTGAAAGTAGCGTACCATCTATGGTGGGTGCAGATGGCGGACGATACGTGGAGGAGGCGAATGAACCACGAGTGCATCAGATGTTGGAGAACCATCCATCGTTCACACCGCGAAAATCGGAAGACCGGTGGGCCGGGCACGTAGCCAGAATGTCGGACATAATCCGGTGAAAATGATTCTCGACAACGATCCGACAGGAACAAGAAGGCGAGGTGCACAGCGGGCAAGGTGGATCGATCAGGTGGAGGACGATTTGCGGACCCTCCGACTGCGTGGTTGGCGAAGTGCAGCCATGGACCGAGCTGAATGGAGAAGACTTTATGAGCAGCACAGGCCACCTGGCCTTAGTCTGATAATAAATAAATAAAACATTCGTTTTTCGACACCCATTCCCGATTTAAGATTTTCCAACTTTTTTTTGTTATATGAGCGTAAGAAAATGACAGACCTCCTCCATAAATGCTCAATTAGTGTGACCCCTTAAACTCGTTCATTTCGCTTCCATAACGCCTCGGTCAACTACTTTTTTGGTAGGGCTGGAATTCTCGAAGTCGACCGGTGATTGACGGGTTTTAACGGTCTTTCGGTCGCGTGAGGTTTCAAGGAGTTTTTCTGGAGTCCGTGTCGTTCAGGCCCGCCCTTCGGGTAGAAGGGCCGCCATCGTTCCGAACCGGTTCGCTGCCATCGCGCCGGCTAAGCCCAGCAAGTAGACGAAGAAGAAAACCTGCGCAGGTATGTGTCTAGTGTTTAGACATGGCCTCGATCTAGAAACGTTTCCATTTCCGTACCAACCCCAAATTAAGCAAATAAACCCAATGAATTGTCGAGAAAAAGATCGAGTAGTTCAGCTTAAGTTTTAGTTGGAGTAATCACAGAGTGATTGGAAGTTGAGAGTTCCAAGTGGGTAAAACCATTGGGAGGTGGCCAAGTTGAAAACACCTGGCGCAAAGCGTAATTTAGCTTCGGCCAGCGACCGTTCAAGTGACCCTGAAGAAAGTCGAGAAGTAATCGGACAAAACAACTCGACCGGTGGTCTTCCGATTCCGGAAGTGGCGCTGCACGGTTAAATTAAACCTGAGCTGAAACTACGAACGGTTGCACTATTATGCTCAACAACGTATACCATAAATTTCTTTCTAAAACACGAATTAGTCCAGTAAAGACTTCTTCTGCAATATTATGTAAGAGGAAAATATCACATAAAATAGTTGAAAATGTATTACATACACTGCATTTTCTATGTATAAAAGTGGAACCATTGCAGAAGGAACCAAATTTCCATGCTTTATTCGACAAATGCGAATTAAGATGCAATAAGTAATTATTCGGGTTGCATAATGGCGAGTTGACATCAAGGAAGGAGCGACCAATATAGCTCTAATTCCCACAAGTTCCTATCTCACGCTTTCACGGGTCAACCGATGCCAATACCGCCACCTAAGGGTTGCGTACTCAGCTGGTAGTGCAACTGGCACTGTTGTCCTTCTGACAAGCTAGAGGACAAGGTACGTCCCGAGCGTCTATCTACCAGGAGGTGCATGATAAACGGAAGGTTGTATGCGTCAGTATACTAAGGTATAACCATAGCGATGTAGGTAAGGTAGCTTACTGAGCCTTTTAAACAGGGTTTCTTACCTCATTCTCGCCTCAACATGCGTACGACTGCATTATTTAATTGATATTTATGACAGGAACAACTTTTCCAGAAATTTGTGGCGTATAATCTGCATTGGGATTCATTCTGCTAAAAATAGCTATTCGTGCTAAATATCTTCAAAAAGCTTTTATTTATAAATTAACGAGGAGTCTCTCAGTCATAGCGATTGCCATTCCGGCACACATAAAACTAATTCCGCCTACAAAATTTCCTCTAATCTCTCAACACTTTACTCTATTCTCTCGGACGTAGAAATGCGACGTAAACAAAATATGCACGTTCAACAACAAGATGCGATGTTATTGATAATCATTTATTTTTTGAAGAATATTAATTTTCATTCAAATTTCTTCGAAACACTAAAAACAATATTTTTCACCTTTTGAAATCGACAGAATTATAAATAACATGATAGCGTCAACATTAGAGATTTCCTATTAACGATGAAGGATCATTTTCATACTCTGTCGGCAGCACGTGCGGCAGAAGTTCTTGGCCGAGGTGATTTTTATTCGGTGAAACATTTCAAATGCTAATATGTTTATATAAATGTAGTGACATCGAACAAATAGAACAGATTAAAGTGCGTGAGTTTAGCATTATTGTATGTGAACAGTTCAAGCATTGGTTGTATCGAGCACAAGGATTTTCGGTAGGTGCATTTGATGATATCGTTTAAAAGTGGAAAGAATCACTCCGGCTCAGTGGTGAATGGGAAAAAATTTTAAAATCTACATTTTATTTTCTACAAAATGATCAATTAGAGTAAAACAAGTTGGAAAAATATTGAGTATTGTGCAAAATAAATGGGAGACTTTAAAAATTATCAATCATAAACCTGGCTTCCAAACAGATAACATTAGTTTGTGCAGTGAGCGGAACCGGTCCATAGGCCCAAGTAGTTTACCCTACCACGAAAACGAAGGAGAAAAGAACGATATTTTGGCAACCGATCCGGCCACGAAATAAGGAATAATTGGAAACTGGTGCCTAGAATGCCCTAAATGAACCTGGACTCACCCACACCAGTCTCGTGAATTACAGAAATTGGAGTAACTATTCACGCTTTGCATGATGCCAATCGAAGAACAACTCAATTTGACTAAACGATTGGTTCCTATTTGATACATTCAAAATGGTCCATTGGGCAAATCGTCTATTCAGCGCATTATCTATCTAGGAAAATGGTCTTTCGGTGTTTGGTCTTTCAGCATCTGGTCTATTCAGAATAATAGAACGCTTGCGCAACCTCAAATCGTGAACGATACAGATTTTGTTTTTTTCTAAGCTCTTAGACCTTTTCTGAGGTATCTCATTAAAGGAGGCCATTATCAATCAATACTTACTGTTAAGAGAAACCAAACAGTAATACTGTTACTTGGTCATGCATCGGAGCCTCAGCCATATCCACTGTGTCTTGTTCTAGAATATCACCAGTTAAACACCAAAGTCGGGATTTAGCTCTATCTACAAAACCATTTCTAGAATTTGTTGAGCAATAAGATTATCGTGTGTTCCTTGAACTACCAATGCTTACCAGTTCATAAAAATAGTACGTTTTAAACCTCAACTAACTGACTCCCGAAAAGTCAGTTCACTAGGACAATGACTCGAGGTTTTTAACTAATTGCAGAAAAGTGGTTACGCTGCATACAGTTTAATAAACAAAGGGGATTTGAGTCTTTCAACCATCTGCAGGTAGATAGATCTTGGTAGTAGGGTAGTAGATCTCTATACAGTAAAACACTACGTAAAAGTGATCTACCATCTTCACCAGCTGTCCTGAACCCTAAAAGGAAACTCTTGGTCTTAAGAGTCCGTCTTTCTGTGATGACCTATTCTTGTCATTTGGTTTTCTCATTTCTAAACTTTTTTTCTTATTTGTTTATTATTTAAAAAAAACTAATATTTTGAAAACATTCATATGTAGATGTACTGTTCCAACCGAAATATTACAAGACAATAATTATACTGTTAGTTAGTGTTCATGTCATGACTCATGATACCAGTTAACCGCGAGCGGTTAATCTGCATGCTCATTCATTTGTCGTGGTACCAGTTAAGTATTATCCATCAAATTCGTAACTTGCCTTGTCTTATAGCATAACATTTTTTCAATCAGTCCCCTGAAATTGATGATTTACATTGCGAGCTAAATGTCGACAATAGCCATCAACGACTCTTTCAACATACCTTAAAAACGAGACGTGTAGATCCATGGAAACTTTTCTCCTGGACAAAAAAGCTTACGATTCTAATCGGCTTTGGGAATAGGAGGGGGAATACGAAATGTTTCGCCGCTCATGCCTTGATTGAGCAACATTTTTAGAATAAGTAATCGTTTTCCAAAGTTAGACTTGATATGACGACAGGCTCCATAATAGCTGCTGCATTCTCCGACAGGGACACCACCAGCGTTGTTGCCGTATTGTTGCGCCTCCCGGTCCCACCGGATTACGAACAATAATGGTCGCGAGGCGATACGATGGCCCAATCAAGACGCCATATAATAGCAGCGTTTTGGAAGTAATGCCTGCTAGGTTGTGCGGGAAGAAACTTTCGATGGCATGGCAGTTCTAGAGGAATAAAGAATCTGGGAAATATCGTATAGAATAGCTGTAAGTCAGCGACTAAGTAATCAATTTCATATTAAACTTATGACCGACCTATCTAAATAAGACGCAAGTCTCAAACATTGCTATTTATTAAATTGATTATTGTTTCCAAATGCATGACCCATTATGCGAAACGAAAAGAAATAGACCTTTCTGCAGATGTTGAACTTTGAATTGAGTTCTCAGTGTGCACTCTTAGAACTGTCACTGTCCAAGTTGTGGACTATTGATCCCTGGGTGGAACGGTACATCCGATTGCATTCTAACTTCAGCATTTGGCGGAAAGGGCAGAGTGCCAGGATCTTTCTCATATTAGACCATCAGCATTCTGTTTACGACCTGTTTCAGTGGGGTAATATACGCAGACCGTTTGATTGCTTCCAGTAGTGTATCGCTTTATTATTGTTGTAATTATTTCATATTATTCGTTACGATTATAATTCTAGTACAATACCTAAACGGGCCATGAATAGAGTGGGGTGTCCTTTTATGGGACCCACTTGCTTCTGAAAGTAAGGGAGCCACTTTTATCGCTCTAATAAAGAAACAGCTTCTCCGCTGCCGAGAATCGCCGTGCGTCCCTGGTCGGCGTAGATGAGAGAATTATTACGAAATCGAAAATATTTCATAAAAATGAATTGATTACTTAGTAATGCGATCCATTTAATGGGGAATCCATTCCACCGGTGAGCGAAATTATTAAAATGTTTTTTTTTACTTTGGTCCTGAGAGATTTTATTTTTCACGAATAGGACTTCGCCGCTTTATTATGCGTTCCTGTTATGTGCAATTTGAATTTGATTCTGTTCATGATTTCTGATTTGATTTTCGTGCCATTCCCGGTAACGCACAAAAGCGACATTTTTCTGTTTTCATTATATGGAGGTCGAAGTTCTACATCGATGAATGTGGGCAATTGAATGCAGAAGGAATTATTATGTCTTCGATCATTACGATGATGTGTACCCATTTATGGTTAAATGACAAAAGAGAGGCTTATTTTCATGTGATCATACATTTATTGCGAACTTTTTTTCCAATACGAAGAAAATAACTTTTGATTGATACCATAAGCATGCATATGTGAAAGCATTTCTTGTGAAATAAGATTCTTGGTAAATCGGATTAGTTTGACATGTTAAAAAATAAAGTGAATTCTTGTCAAAATTCCATGTCGTCATTCTACTAATTTAGGTTGTTGATTTTGACTAATAGGATTGCTTTCACCTAGTTAGGATATCGGATTATGCATAACATATGTTAATCAACGATTTCAATGATAAGAATGAGAGTCATACCACATATGCTTCGATGTGATTTGGTCGAGAATAGATGTCAAATCGTCGGAATCTGTAAGCAGATGTGTTGAAATTTCTTCAAATGGTCATAATCTGAATATTTGAAAATATTTGTATACACCATTGTGAATAATTCTAGACGACATCTGGGGAATCCAACATAATTCTGATCATAGTCATAAGTTCCAAAACTGACGCTTCCACGAGTCTGCCGATGACAATCGACTACCAGCTGAGGGTTGCACTTTATGGTAGTGTAGCCTGGGCACAGTTTCCTCTGATAACTTCTAGCATGAGGAGTGCACCTGTGGGCTAGCGTAGGATGGTGGGTTTGACATTGGGCCTGTTGAACCTCTATAAAAGCTGCATGTATCTGCAAGCAGGCCCTATCAAAGCGACCGTGTGCTCTCAAAGCGCACTAGCCTAGGCCTGGTATCGGTGGGACATTGACAACGCTCCAACAGCGTTTCCAGTGGCTGAATGAGAAATGCTATTCCCCGGAAACTATATCACAGATGGACAACCCCACCCGTTAGATAGGGAACCTTGGGCCAACAACCTACTGTACAGAAACATCAATTTGTTTGAGATTCCGAGAATGAGATTACGGAATGATTTTACGGCAACGACTCTGCGAAAACAACGGACACGAATAGAACATGGCACGTTTTAACCCAGCCCAGTAGGGTAAATTGGCACAACTTGTCAATGAGGCACACCACCGAAGATCAGATAGATTGAGTTAAGTCCGTTGGCCACACTTTGGAGAACAAATAATGCCATCGGGCCAAATTCTGCTATACTCTGGTTACGAGCTGAACACGCCCCGACAACACGCCGACTGGAAGATATCACGGTGAAAAGTCTTCGTGAAGAATGACGTGCTGCAGACAGAGTGTCTTACACTTGCAAAAAAATCTGCCTTTGATTTTTCACTATCAAAACGATTTTATAACTCTTATTTAGTAAGCGAATTATAGAGGACATTCGAATTTTCTAAATGTCATGTCAAACTGTAAAAAATGTACACCAGAGTCAAAGGAGCTCGCCCAGCAAAAACACTCTAGTTGAACACCAGTGCACTATGGTCCAGGATACAGATTTAGCGAAAGATGCATTTACGCCAAAACTATATTTTTAGAGAAAAATGTTGTTCTACAAAATTGTTCGAAATAGTGGCATATCATTATGGTGCCACTAAAATAGGGTCCCATCATATAAAAAATTGTTGTGTTCTACAAACTTGTAGCGCAGCTTATTCCAATAAATTTTATTAAAACGCTTTTTCTGTAGCTCTAAGTTGGCTGATTTAGAGCAATTTTACCTATGATTAGTGTATCATAACTATTGATCTACTTTTTGTTTTAGATTTCTAAAAGTCTCTTTAGGTGACTTCTAGAGCTCAAAAATGCTACCTTGATGGGTAATATGCACAATATCTTTTTCGATCAAAGTTATAATCGTTTTTCTGTCAAAATTACATTTTTTCATAAGTTGATATCTCCTGGTTAGGCAGAACAAAAATATGTTTATACGGTTTTGAAAGAAAATTATATTCTTATTATGTCAAAAAATCGAAGATATTACTTTTTATCTCAAGTTTTACCAATTTTACTAAAATCATGTGTTTCAAGTAAATTGATATAACGCGACAATGGAAGAAGATACAGACGATATTCTATAGCAAAACACGCTAATATACCCCAAAGTCTTCAAAGAGACATTGATGAAAAGGAAAATAAAAATCTACAGCTTAAACACTTTTATAAGTTTTATCATTATCAATTTTATTAACGAAAAAGATGCATTTTATGTCAAAGTATACTTCTAAGCAAAAAAATTGTTCTACAAAGTGGTTTGGATACTTGAGTCCTTATATAGAGTTATCAATATGCAAATTGAAATATATGAATAGTGTGTATACATTGTAAGTTAATCAAGTATAAAATTTTTATGTAGCTTAAGATTAGAAATTACTTACAGGATTATTTCTCAAAAACAATATTTATGATCTGCCCATTTATTTTTTTTTTCACCAATGTCAACTTCTGAAACTTTTGGGCTTTTTCAAAACGCGTGTTTTGCTATAATAACATCGTATGTATCTTCTTCCGCTTTCGAGTTATATCAATTTACATGAAAAAACATGACTTCAGTAAAATTGATAAAACTTGAGATAAAAAAATAACATATCTTCATTTTTTTTTAATAAAGAATATGAATTGCTCTTTCAAAACCGTAAACATATTTGTTTGGTCGCGCCTAACCGAGATATCAACTTATGAAAAATGTAATTTGACAAGAAAACGATTATAACTTTTGATCGGAAAAAAGATATTGGAAGACGACTTTTTCGAGAAATCTAAAAAAAAAAGTAGATCATACTATTTTGAGGTAACCTAATCCAATTAGGTAAGCAATCCACTAGAGCACAAAAAGCTTTTTACCAAATTTATTGGAATAAGTTGCGCTACAAGTTTGTGGAACACAACAAATCGGAATTCTAATTTTTTTAATATGATACCCTATTTTTGATAGCACCATAATGATGTATCCTGGACCATAGTGCAGTGTATTCAGTGCGTACTGTGGTTTCGTGGTTTTTGATAGTTTGGTGACATTTAGAAAATCATATATCCCTTCATTAGTTGCACTCACTGAATTAAGATCATAAAATCGTTCAGATGGAGTAAAAGTGAAGAGCAGGATTGTTTTGGCAGAGTGTACACTGGCTGCAAATAATCCAGATGGTGGCAGCGTGGAAGACCAATGGTCCGTCAAAAAAGAAATCTGTAGAGTCCCTGGCACTACACTTCGATGCTTTCTAGCTGGTGAGCGTACTAGGAGGGAAAATAGCCTCAGAAACTTGCCTTTACTATCGAATCACGTACTCCAAGATCGCATAGCGTCAAGCATTTCCGACACCAACGACAAGAACTTTTCTAGTAGTTCATGCAGATTTTTTAGAAATGTTGCCTATGAAATTTTAACAGGAACTAATCCGGATTTTTTTGAGAGAATTTATTCAAATCTGAGAGAAATTTAGAATATATCCTGAATTCCTGAATCGCTTTGAGAATTCCTGCTGACATTTTGTAAATTCCTCGAAACTCGAATTTTTGTAAAGCTACGAAATTTTTACAGAATTTCAGTGCACATATTTTGATCCGTTGTTTGCAATGTTGTATTCGAGATGAATCTCCGTCCATTGTTTTCATTGAAAATTGGTCAAACGACTATGGAATCAAAAGTTAAGGCCGAAATACGATTTCTATACAAAAAACACGCAAAGAAAATCTCACAAGTATTTTAGTACATATATAAATAATGCACGAGAAAGGTACAAACACCGCTAGGTGGATGAATCAGGGGTTTTTCGGAAATACCGGAATTCCTCGGTGGTCCTCGCTCCAAGAATTTCGAAGATACTCTTGAGCTTGAGCTGATTGATAGCTCGAGTTGCTACTCCATTATGACCAGATCAGCTGTTCTTGCTAGGAACCAACAGATGTTTGCTTGGGACTGCATACATCTTCAATGTCAAGTACTGCGTGATCTCATTTTAGGTCATACTGGGCCTGCCACGTAAGAATCAAGTCACTTGCCCACTGCAAGCGAATACATCTCGCATGCGTGCAAGAATTTGTTGAATTGGTTAGGTCTGAGAGGGAGGTCCGTCTTGGATTGCTGTATAGATAGGAGAAGGTAACTGATGGAATTTCTATGGATGAGAAAAGAGCTCTATAGTTCATTTCCACCATCAGATTACGTTAGAATACCTAGTTGAAGGTATAGGAAATAATGAAACGGTATGAAGTTCATTTTTCAGCGATTGAGAACATGAGAAATAAAGAGAAAGATAAAGTAGGAGAATGGAACGGACCTGGATTGAACACGACCTCCTGCGTATGAGGCAGGTAGCGTAGCTATATACTACAAGCCGCTCCAAGAAATTCAGAAATATCTGAAAATTTCATCGTAGATTTTTGGAATGAAATCTTGCAGAAATCCTCTCTTAGCTGAAGTAATTTATTAATAAAATTCCTCACAGAACTTTTATGAAAAGAGATGTTTCGGAGATTTCTTCGAAATTTTTAATTGGGAATTTTTGTGGAAATACCTTCTTCGAAAATATCGCAAAAAATCCTCAAGAAAATTCTCAAAACTGGACCCGAATCGAATCTCAAAATGTATATGCTTTTATATACTTCTAATTACGTCGGACGTATGATGTCATTTCGTTTAACCTTGTTAAATTCACCTATCACTTTATGTGTCTTAGTTATTTCATGATCGCTACGTTATTCAGTTCAAGCCTATACTCAACATTATGTTGCGTCAACTGTTAGTTCTTTGCCTCCTTCTTATTTGTCTGGCACCAATCTCTAAGGTCGTTTCCGCTTTAATAAAAACCTAGTTTTAAGTTTGACAAGCATCCTCAAGTGAGCGAAGATGATGAAATTTTAAATTGTCCAATCGTTTTAAAACCTTCCAGCAAGCGTATACTAACTATAATTATACATATGACTTGTCATAAGACGAGTTATAAATCCCCATTGAATTCCACCATTAATTGTAAATAATTTTCTTACAAAATATCTGAGTCGTGGTCAGCTATAAGATTCACTTTCCGGTGACCAAATAAAGCTCACTACATATTAGTGAAAAAAATATCGAGAATGAATCCGCTGTAAGATTGTTTGTATACCAGCGGGTAGGTACAATGTACCCTGGGGTCTTGCCCTAGGGGTACGTACCTGCAGAAAATGCATATGTGCAGACGTATTACAATTTAATTGAGCTTATTGATAAAGTTTCGATAATTGTGAATTTTTATTTCAAAACTTCATCTTGTAGGGTAAACGGCGGTAATGTGGCCTGGATGTAACATTGGCTCTTCACGCAAATTAATCAATATTTAAGCGATAATACGTCGATTTGTAGGAGATATTAACCACTGCTTTTATAGAAAAGTGTATCAAAATATATTCTTTAACTTAGATTTATAATTTTAAACTATTACAAGCATTTATCTTGCGTGAAAAATCACTTTGACTCGGTTTTTTAGGAGCCATGTTTCTGATCAATGAGCTGGCTGTAAGTACACCGGGGCAAGTTGAAATGCGGTAAGTTGAACGAAGCTGTAATTCAGATAAGAAACGACCGAATGCTCTGATAATTTTTTCAACAAACTACTCGCCTAAACGTCTTTATGACTGTCATTCCGAAAGATTGCAGCTTAATCAATCCTCATTTATTTTTTCGCCCTTTGCAAAATACAAACCAACTATTTGACGTGTCAATGAAACAGGTCTCAAAACGATGTTTGAAGAGTTTTTCATCAAATTTTCACAGTAGTAATCATTCAATGTTGAATAAGCATAATGAATGAAAATCGATGAAAGACCCGTTTATTTTTTTGTATTCGTTTTATATTGTCTGCATGTTCAACTCATCAGGCAAATAGAAATGCATGGTGCGGGGCGGAAACAAACGATTCAAAACGTCACCCTCGCAATTAAAAGTATTTTTTTCAGAATTCTATGGTCCGTAATACACATTCGAAAAACATAAATTTATGAAAACATGTAAACTTGAACATAAATTTAAAAATTTCCATTCCGTCCTGAATGCAACCTCCTACAATCTCACTAGAATGAAAAGAAGGTCCTCCTACAATCTCCACTCAGAATGTTTAAACTGCAGTTTTGAGATTCTTAATTCCTGAGCACTGACTCTCAGAAAATAAAACATAGAATATGTGAACATTTCTGTTAACTACGCCTTCACTACCCCAGCTAGTTTATTTCAATTGAAGAGTTTATGAGAGATGATGCTGGTTAATTAAGTAGTTATGAAGAAGCGAGCCTAATTAATCAACTGCGCAATATACAAGGAACCAAATAATGAAGCATCCTGAATATTAATCCGAGTGGTCACAGTAGGAGGAAATCAATTTGATAGATTTTCAACGCAGTGCGTTCTTCAGAATTTGGTCTCTGAAAATACGCTTGTGACTTTGTTGCACACTGCCTTATTCGCATAAGAGTCCCACGCTGACTTGAGTAATTGTTGCTGAATTTATCAAACTTGTTTGAATGGAGAAATACAAAAAATCTAATATTGAAAAAAAATTGGTATCTTTCCAAAAATTTACATCATATTCTTTATCCGTATTTATCCGTGTTAATTGTCCCACAATTAAATAGACCATACTTAAGTTTATTTCTGTGTAAAAGAGTACCTATCAAAATCTGGAATCTGATTTTATGAGAGTAAATATCAAGATGATACAACAAAATGGAATTTGTTTTCAAATTTCTAGAACAAAGCCTACTATTTTATCAGTTTTCTTAAACAGAAGACAATTTTAAGCTAACTACTGAAAGAAAATCCAAACTGTCAAAAACTTACATGGGACTCTTTGCGAATCCAAGCAGAATTATAGTCACCTCAACCTCAAGCTTCTTTTGCGTCTCACTGAGGCATACATTTTGTTATTAATACGGCAAAATTAGCTTACGTCTAATAACGTAGTATCAACTTGCCTGATCTGCGGGGGTTGAAACGATGCATATAAAAATAATTTAAATATAAAAATATTTATAAAAAGTTTGTTAAGGTTGCTTATTTGTATATATTTGGCCCGAATCATAAAACACCGCAAACGGATTCAAAATATATCAAAGGGATTTTTTACAGCACTGAATTTAACTTTGAAAAACCGTTAACTTGCCCCGGTGTACCTTTACTAGAGTTTTCTTTTGCCCAATAAAAGAGTTTTCTGAATGAAATTTCGCACATTAGAAGAACGGATAACAACCACACTATGTCAGATATCATTTTATTTCACAATTTCCATTAGTATAGGACATATAACCAAAACTTTTTGACAATAATGGGGACTTGCAGTCAAATGGTGGCATGTGCTTTCGATTTGTAGCACTACTTAGTATAGGTGAAACTCTAAAATCAAAACATTCTCACCAATAACCCACTGGAGAAATAACTGAAAGCTGCAGATAGAATATCCGATGCTTGCGATTAGGTTGCTAAGAATTTTTGTTAAAACAGGTTAATCCACTCAACGGTTAAGTTTCATTCGCAAATTACATAACGCTAAACTCAACCCACACCAAGCCTCTAGTAATGCTTCATGGGGTAGGACTTGAAATTTAAAGTCCTTAAGCCGAGCAGTACCTCCCACAACCTGAAACGTCATGTAGTTTTGTGAATGGGCCTCATGATGTTTTCTCGAATCACGATATAATCGCTTTCATTGCAGAAATACCAAAATAATTGCTCTACCTTACGGCTTCCAAACACGATCTGCAAAGCGATTCAAGCATCAACCTTTCGTTCGATACACATTTCTTCTATAATTTCGAAATAAATGATTAAATTAGTGTAAGATTATTTAGTTTTATCATCTTTCATGAATCCTACAAACATTTTCTCAAATCTATAATGGAAAGATACAATGGATCGTATGTTTCATTAGATAAACTTTCAACGTCATTTTATGTGACTAATTTCAAGTCAAATTACTTGACAAATAATTTCATCATAATTTAGAATCATTATTGCTTGCAAAAGTATTTTGATCTGTAAAATGATACCGAAAGTATTCTTTCAACTGTGAAAACGAGAGTTTTGAGAGGATTCCAGCAGCTGATCGATATAGAGAGGAGGAATCAAACGCACGTACCAATCATAAAACTTCAGCAGGCAGAGTTAAAAACAAGCATCCAAAATTTTATTTATGAATAATTGTGAATATGGCACGGCAAATGCTGGTAAAGCGTACCATTGGTACTTCTGCGCAAGGAAAAATAGACCCCATCTCGGTCCTTAGCCTTTCACTCAAACCTTATCCCACTCCCGCGGTGCTGGCCGGATACGAGCAACCTTAGGGAAGATCGGGAACAACCCCGGTGGAACTATGGTCGTATGCTGACAGGGAAGGGGGGTTGTCTTCCGAGGTGCAAATCTTATTGAGCGTCTGTTCTATGTCAGATCGGCTCACAACAGCGTCTTTCTCCATGTTAGGGGCGTGATCATCGTCCGAGTGCCAGCGAGGGACTTCTGGAAACAGCATATGGTCCACCGGAAATAGGAGAATGTCCTCCGGAAATTAGGCCCCTGGCAGCCTTTAAAAATCATAAGCAACGAACAATCAACAAGAGTACGGACCGGAACCATCGGCGAAGACCACTGCGACGAAAAGGGACTAGCAATTGAAACTCGGTTCGTGGAACTACAAATCTTCAACTTCATGAGACACGCATACTCGCCGATGTGCTCGGCGACCGGATCTGCATCGGCGCTGCAGGAGGTTTAAGTTGATCAATGCGCGAAGTTTAGGTAATCATACCATCTACCAGAGCTGGGAACACACACGAGCTGGGAACAGCTTTCATAGTGATGATAGAAGGCGCGGATCGGGGCCGATCAATGAAAGAATGTGCAGGTTGAGGATCAAAGTGCCGGTTCTTCAACTTCAGCATAATCAACGTCCATAGCCACACCCGGAACTGATGATGATAGACGCATTACGCGCAGCTCAGAACGAGTAGACAGCGCTGCCAAGACACGACGTCAAAATCATCATAGGAGATTTGAACGCTCAGGTTGGCAGAGGAGGAGTTAGACCAATATTGGAAAGTTCAGCGCTCACCGGCTGACGAACGAAAACGGCCTACGACTCAATTGATTTCGCCGCCTCCAAGAATATGGCCATTCGTAGCACCCTTCCAACACAGCCTCCCGTATCGGCACACCTGGAGATCACCACTGCAGACAGAATCACAACGACACGTCTGATTGATGGACGGCACTTCCGACATTATCGACGTGACATATCGTGGCGCTAACATCGACTCTGACCACCATCTGGTGATGGTTAAACCGCCAAAACTATCCGTCATCAACAATGTTCGGACGACGACCGCCGCGGTAAGACCTCAGAGCGACTGAAGCAACCTGATGTCGCCACCGCATACGCGCAGCATCTCGAGGCAGCGTTGCCGGAAGAGGGTGAGCTCGATTCCTCTGAGGACCGCTGGAGTACAGTTAAAGCAGCCATTAACGACGCAGCGGAGAACAACGTCGGGTATATGGGTCGAAGTCGACGGAACGATTGGTTTGACGAAGAGTGCAGACAGATTCTGAGGGGAGAAGGAAGGGCGGTTGGCTGCAGCGCGTACCCGGCAGAACGTGGAACGTTATAGACGGAAGGAGACAGGACCCGCCTTTTCAGGAGAAGAAACGCCGCCTGGAAGAAGCGGAGTGCGAGGAGGGAACAGTGTGCGTTCTCAAGATACACGAAGTTCTATCAGAAGCTCAACGCATCCGCAAAGGCTTCGCCGCGAGCCGAAATGTGCCGGATAAGGATGGGAGCATCTGACGGACGAACGTGGTGATCGGAGGAAGCAGCACTACGAGGAACATCTGAATGGCGCTGAGAGTACAGGCAGTGAAAGTCAAGGCAGCGGAGGAGATGACTAGTCAGTTCAGGACGATGGAAGCCAACCAGCCCACCTTGAGGGAAGTTAAGGATGCCATTCAACAGCTAAAGACCAATAAAGCAGCTTGAGGATGGTATCGGAGCTGAGCTCATCAAGATGGGCCGAAAAGCCACTTGCCTGCACAAACTGGTAGTCAGAATCTGGGAAACCGAACAGCACCGGAGGAGTGGAAGAAGGGTTATATGCCCATCTACAAGAAAGGACAAACTGGAGTGTGAGAACTTTCGAGCGATCACCATCCTAATGCCGCCTACAAAGTGATATCCCAGATCATCTTCCGTCGTCTGTCACCATTAGTGAAGAGTTCGGGAAGTCGCGTGGCTTCGTTGACGGCCGCTCGACAACGGACCAGATCTTTACGTACGGCAAACCTTCAAAAATGCCGTGAATAACAGGTCCCAACGCACCATCTGTTCGTTGATTTCAAGACGGACATGACAGTATAGACCGCGTAGAGCTGGAAAATTATGGACGAGAACAGCCTCTGGAAGCTTACCAGACTGATCAAAGCAACGGTGGATGGTGTAAAACTGTGTGAAGATTTCGAACACCCAGTTCGTTCGAATCGCGCCGGGGATCAGACAAGGTGATGGACTTTCGTGCCTGTTGTTCAACATTGCGCTGAAGGTGTCATGGAGGAGCCGGGTGTAACAGCGTACGATTTCAACAGATCCAGTCAATTTATTTGCTTCGGGATGACATGGACATTGTTGCCGAACATTTGCAAAGGTGGAGAACTGTACACCCGCCTGAAACGTGAAGCAAAAGTTGGACTGGGTGAATGCGTCAAAGACAAGTATTACGTTGTGGAAACGAGCGCGACAGGGCCCGCTGGCAAGGTGTTAGATAGACGGGGTACCTCGAGGTGGTCGAGGAATTTGTCTACCTGGATCCTTGCTAACGGCTGACAACAACGTTAGGTCAAATACGAAGGCGCATCATCTCGTGAAGTGGCCTACTACGGCTCCAGAAGAAACTGTCGAAAAAGATTCGCCACGCACCAAATTGTGTAATAAGACGTTATAAGACCGGTAGTCCTCTACGGACATGAAACATGGACAATGCTCGAGGAGGACTGCAGCACTCGGAGATTGAGAGACGGTGTTAGGACCATCTTTTGTGTGCAAGAAGACGGTGTGGCGGCGAAGAATGAACCATGAGCTCGCCAACTCTACGGCGAACCCAGTATCCAGAAGGTAGCTAAAGCCGAAGGGTACGATGGCAGGGGAATGTTGCAAGAATGCCGGACAGCAACCTCGTAAAGATGGTGTTCGCCTGATCCGGCAGGTACGAGACGGCGAGCAAGAGCGAGATGGGCAGACCAGGTGCAGAACGACTTGGCGAGGGGCGTCTGAGGATGGAGAGATGCGGCCTCGAACCGTGCATTGTGGCGTCAAATTGTTGATCAGTGTTATCTGTTTAGATGTTAACTAAATAAATGAAAATGAAATGAATGTGTATAATATCAGGTAGTTGGACAGTTAACTGTTTATGCATAGTACAAAGCAAGAATTGCCTAGAATAAGTTTTATAATTGGCTTTTTAGAGGTGTTATGCACCATCCCCACTAAAGCAGTTGTTATGTTTTGGAAAAAAAAATCTTGAGAGTATCGCAAGAGAGAGCAACACAACTGCATGGGTTCAACTAGCAGTTAATCTCAAAATTATGGAATCAATAATTAACGTCGCAATTTGTTTGAAGGTACAACATGAGGGCTAGAACATGTAGCCTTTTGAAAAGCAGTTTTAATAGCTTTCATTTTTAAACTTCTAGACTTGCAAATGGTAAATATTTGGAAATAAACGATTCATATAATAGTATTTTCTTTAGCATGTCCTTGAAGCGTGCTATGGGAATCTGAAACCTCTGAAAGCACTCTCACAGTCAGTGTGGTAGTATTTTACATGCAACCAATTAGAATTCACGCTCAATAAGATGATTTGATTTTTTCTATTTGTTTGCATGCTGCCTTTATTAACGCAAGCAAATGACTGGTACTATAAACATCTTCCATCTTTATCTCTCGTATGTTCGAAATCAACACTCAGTCGTCCAGTGGGCTGAAAATTATCACATGATAGGGACAAGGATGCCGACTTTGTCCATTTCTCTCGAGACTTTCGCTGGTAATGAGATATTGCGGACATTTATCGTCCTTTCTATTTGGCGTCAAAACCAAATGTAAGCAAGCTGGTGGTGGAATAATTCTGGTTGAAATGCAATATATGAAAATTTATAACGATAAATGTGCTCAACCGTAGATGATGGGCCAAGGTTTGAGCCGTTAATCTATATAATATGCATGGCGATCAGTAAATCAAAACTAATTGAACCCTGCTCTCCTTAACCAGAACAGCGTATGTATGAAGGGCTGCGGAACAAAAGATCAAATGAACAAATGTCGAATGAGCAAATTTTAAAATCTTCAATGCTATCTACCTGATCTAAACAAAATTTTTAATAATATGTTAGAAGCATGCTTTTGAACTAAAATCTAGAATCTAAAGTAGGGTGGCTCAAAAAACACTTTTTCAAACTTTGATTGCCCTTATTTCTTGTTTAGTTGTTGAGCTTGGATAGCCATAATGGTCAGTTTGAGGTGCTGAACTCTGAAAATGCAGTACCGATACACCATAATCGAATACGATAATTATTCATTCTGTAGATAATACAGAAATGTTGAAACCGAGAAGATTAGAGTTTATTAGGTGATGCTTTTTTACTGGAGTGTTGTAGGGTGAATTTATTTCTTTCAAAGGTGAAGGAAACGAAATTTGCTCAAAAATTCAGAGAAATGCTAATAACTTAGCGCAAACTCAATCTTTGTTTTCTGCATAACATTCTGCATTAAATTTTCAAGATCTGAATGAGTAATAGTTCTTCGTGTTGTCGTCCAACTGCAAATCACTGTTTTGGATGTTTCTGCATACATTTTGCATATAAACTTCCGACGAGTAGCACGCCCAAACGTTGACCGATTTCTGAAATTTTGTCCAGAGCATCAGGGCATCAACAGAACTGAATAAGAGGGCGGCCTCAAAAAATTGAAAAAAGTTTTTCTCATACTAATTTGAGCCACCCTAATCTAAAGGTTTGGAAACCTCCGTTTGAGAGACATGTAGGCTTTTTTTTTCAGAAAAGCTCTATTGCTTTGTTGCAAGAGGTTTAAAAGCATCTTTATACGCTGCTGGGAAGCCTGCTCCAGAGCAACACGAATGCCTTCTTTCAGAATGTTCAGAAGTTTTCTTTCCAAAAGTTCGAAAGTTTTCTTTGAAGAGGCCTGTGTCTCCCTGCAAGAGGCTCGGAAGCCTCGTTTTAAGAGAGTCGGAATTTTTCAAAAGCCTCGGAAGCCTCCTTTAAGAGACTCAGGTTCTTTCAAAGGCTCCTTTCAAGAGGCCCAAAAGCTTCCATCAAGAGGTCTGAAGCATCTTTCAAGAGCTCAGGCTCCTTTCAAGAGTCTCCTGGCTCCTTTCAAGAGATCTCGGTAGCTTGCTTCTTCACGTGGCTCAAATCTCCTTCAAGCCCAGACGCCTGCTTTCAAGAGGCTCGGAAGACTCAGTTTAAGAGACTCGAAAGCCTCCTTTCAAGAGTCTCGGAAGCCTCCCTTCAAGAAGCTCGAAATTTTTCTTTCATAGGCCTAGAAGCGTCCTTTCAATGGCAAAGGAAGCCTCTTTAAGTGACTCAAAGGCCATTCAAGAGGCTAAGAAGCTGCCGAAGCCTGCTTTCGAGAGATTCAGAAGCCATTTCAAGAGGCTTGGAAGCCTCCTTCAAAGGGCTTGGAATTATTCTTTTAGGAGGCTTGAAGCCTACTAAGAGGATGCCTCAGTTAACGCAAAAATTTGAAGGGGTACTCTCAAGAAAATGGTTGAGAACCACTGTTGTATACCATCGTTACAATTTGTGGCAATTATAGCCTTGAAGTGAAAATGAAAATGCGCGCCTGTTGTGATAAACTTCTACTCAGTCAATCTTCTAAGGTGAATCGCTTTGAATCCAACTTCAAAACTTCATAGCGCTTTAGGGCACATAACTCCAAAAGCAAACGACTGAAAAAGCGAAAAGCAGTTTATCACCTTTTCTTTCAGAACGCGAGAAATTCAAATCTCGGTTCGGTAGCGGATTGCGTTGAATTCTGACACAAATCGAAGAACTTTTGGGGAATTGTAGGTGGCTGTTCACTTACGAGCTACAAGACCAATTTACCCAAGCCCCTTATTTATTGCTTTGGGCATTGGGACAAAACGAGGTCTTGCAGCTTGTGCCGTGAATCAACTACCACACCATTCTATATTTCATTGATTTGTATCAACATTTCAACTTATACCGAACTGAGATGAATTTATTCGGTTATGGACAATTTTTTCCCATTGACAACCATTTTTGAGTCTATCGTAATTCAAATAATGTCGATAAACGCGAACATATTTCTGTTCAATCAAAGTTAATTGCTCATTTCCGGGATTAAACCATCGACTTGGAGTTAATTTTACAATGAAGAAGGCACGTTGCTGGAACGTCCACGGAAAAGTTATAAGGCTTCGAACATTGAGTGTCAACCATATGCAAAAAATCATATTCTGCCAGCACGCGTACTACGTAGACCGATAATTTAACTGAGTGTTATTTCAAAATAATTGATCTTATACGGCTTTAGAGCTATGGGAGCTATCCGAATTATTTCACAAAGAAAAACTGACAAGAAGGAAGATGGGTTTTCCTTCGATAACCATAGGTTGTCGGTAGTGCTGGCAGAAACATTGATTTCTTGCATATGTTTGAACAATCACTGAAACGTAATAAAATTTTGTAGACCTTCCAGCTACGTACTTTTTTCGGCAAAGTCTTTCGGCATCTTCCATCTTATGCTAACGTATTAAGTCACGCTCATTGATGATAAATTGAATAAGAGCAAAAATGTAAAGAAGTACGTTTTCCATACGTATCTCCATGTAAATTTGAAACGCACGTGATCAAACCAATCGAGCCATATTTTGACAGTTGATTGGGTCCCAAACACAAACCTGATCTCACTTGATTGGACGAAGTTTTCCGTTTTCCATAGAACTTCCCCACTCTAATGCATAGTCAAATCACTCGCAATCCATTTCTCAAGCCAACACTTCCATGATGTATAGTAAGTCCACATTAGAGGAGTGAGTATTTAGAATGTCTGGCGGTATACACATTCTTAATCAGCAACCGTACTGATCAAGTGAGTAAGCTTATTGTCAGTCGGTCGTCAGTCAGACCGACCGCATTGCGTAGGCAAGAGACACGCAACTTAGGTTCAGTCTACAAGTTAATTGCTCATTTCGGGATTAAACCATCGATGCGTTAGGAGGTCCTTCGTAGAGTGGTTAAAGCACCAGTCTAGCGTACTGTAGGGTTATGTGTTCGAGTCCCATCGAAGGGAAAGTGGTTACTCCCAACATTTTCCAAATCAATATCTTCTACATAATGCATATTCGCATATGAGTTTTCACAACATTGTAAATTAACATGTTTTCTACGACCTAGCTAGCTAGCTAGCTTAAAGCGAAGCCTGACTCATCTCCATCAGGTGTCAAGTGAAGGTATTCTATTATCACTCAACTAATATTCCTCATCGTAATCGATGAGATACGAGTAGCGATTCGTGAACAAACCGCGGCTGCTTTCAGCCAATCATTAAACACTCCAACGACTTCGAATTGGAGGATGATGTTACACTCTAGCTCAACGGCGCTCTGGTATGTAGAGTAAGTTCAACGACCGTGCCGAGTGCTCCTATTCGGCAGGTTTAGCTATCAACGTCAACAAAACAAACCTCTTCAGCAGCACATACCTAGATCGACATAGACGCATGGATCAAGAAAGCAAGGGCTGTTGGCGAATTTCAGAAATACTGAAAAATACCCATCATACCATATACCATACCTCACGTAGGTTAACAGGGCAGACGATAGCTAGACATAGCTCAAGAATCAAGATGGAGATCTTTCAATTCGGCCCTTTGTACCACTCGAGATGTACAAGACCCATAAGTGAGTAGATAAGTATCTTAAAATTAGATTTGAAAAAATGTAACCCAACAATTACCAAAGCTTGTGTTTGCTTTTTTGTACAATTATAATTTTAAATAAAACAAAGCTCACTCCCATGGTCAACCCCTCTCGGTCGACCTAGACACCTAGACAGGGAATGCTGAAAGTGTTGTCAATGTTGCGGATCCAATGCCAACAAAATGAGATCGAATAAAATATGTTAATTCAACTCATTCCATCATAAGATCTCACCTAGTGTTTTTACTGCGAACTGTTTTTCCTTATTTCGATACCAAATATAACGCTTGACATATCGTAATTCCTAATAATAAAGCATACGGTCCAAATAAAAGCTGTGCAATGCGCACAAATCTCAGATCCATCGCTCTATCAACACTCTTGAATAGCGAGCGTGCACATTCAACAGCTTACTCCCGGGTTGGCTTTCATCTGATTACGTATTCCGGAAGAGATTTTAGATTTTCAACGCTGCATAATCTGATGATATGGACGAGGATGACGGCGACGACGACTTCCAACGTCAGGAACAGCTCGTAATCATTCCTTCTTCTGAACCGTTGTTCCGATAACCATCGTGTCTCTTCATGAGCAAAGTCAGCTCAACATGCAGCAGCAAGCAGGCATGCAACAGGTTTATAAATGTATGAAAGTGAAGTAATGTTCTTCGTTTCGTTTTGCCGTACCTCAAAAGTATTTTCGCATTTCGCCAGTTTGGCTTCGCAAAGTGTCCACCGCCGCGCTGTTGACGGCTGAACAGGGAACTAGAACGGACGGTCGTCGAGGTGAGACCGTGAAGGTTTTCAGCCGCGCCAGTGCATACTGGCTTTGTGTGAGACCTTTCATCCACTCGCACGCTGTTGTCACAAGCACTTTTCGTTTGCCATTCAGCTTCTCCGGGTTGGCCATATTTTGGGAGTGAAATTCGCATACAATCTCGGTGATGGACAGGAGATGCAGCTCCAATGGGTCCCGTGACAGGCATTTAAAGCAGATCGTTTTTAAATCCAGAGAGATATCTTATCAATCAGAATACAAAAAACAATCAAATCAATTAATTGCATATTATTCGGCAACTCGGCCGTACGAAACCAATTTTTTAAAATATCTGCTGCATATGCACAGCACATGGTTCGAATGAAATTGATAAAATTGCGAAAAGAATCCACGTGTCTTGGAGGGACTCGAACCTCAACCCCACCAACAAGACCAAAAGGTCACGTTTGCGGAAAAGTCACAGAATCCGAGAAGAGTAATCAAATCAACTTTGAGGAAAAAGCAGCAAACGATGAGTGACAACGAAGCAAATAATTTATATGAATATTTGAATGAAAAACGAAATGGAAATTTTACGGTATGTCAAGATTCAAAACGGAGGAATTAAGTAAAAGTACAAATATACATATTATCATAAAGTATTCTAATCCGAAAGCAAATTAGTCAGCCAAAAGAGTTAGATGTCGTATAATATAAGAAAATCGGAATCATTTTATTGTTTCAAATTGAATTCAGTTCGCATGGTGTTGGAGAAGTAAACGACGGCCACTGTGCAACGATCGATGCTTGGAGTTTGTCTTCGAGTTAAATCGCAACTTGTTGCCGTCGACGACCGTCCTTCCCGCCCGTGGTGGAATGACGCCAAAGTTAGTTTCATTTGGAGGAGCCACATCAGCAGCTCCATCCGGAGAACGGATCAAAGGAAGAGGTCAGTGACGTTAAGAATCAAATCACTCGTGGCAACTCGATCTGCTCTAGAACCGCAGAAGGGCCAAAGGAGAGACGTAGTATGATGAGACGCAGCCGTGCTTCTTGATAAAAGCGTGCGCGGTAGTAAGTAATCCTTGGTGCAACGAACTAGGTGGCAGAAAACGTGACACGTCGTTTGGATACTGAGTTTTATGGAAAGTTGTGTTGTTGCTCTTTGTCCAGGGACCGTGTATGAAAAATTTATTAGCATTTGAAACGTCCTTATAGCCATAATTCAATATAGAGATTTTCGTTTCGAGATCATATTTGACTATAAAATAGAAGAAGATTGAATTTGAGCTGTTAGAATATGTTCCGTAAGAAATCGTCTCCTATAACTTGAAATTGTTTACGTATTTGTCTAAAACCAATTGAATTATATTCATATGCTGAAAAATCTAAACGACATCGATTGAATTCTAACACACATGAGCTGCAGGATCCAATTTAAAACAATGTGTACAATTAATCAAGATTTAAATAAAGGAAAATTTGAAATGCCCTACTTGGTTACATCTTTATTGCATTCAAGGTGGGTTCGGAATTTGAATCAAAGTGTTCGGCATTTGAGACAAAGTTTGGCGGAATAAAATCATTCATTATTGATACTTGCCATAAGACGAGTTTGTACAATTCCGTTTAATTCCACCACTTGAGTGGAATTCAATGGAATGGAATTGTACAAAGTCGTCTTATGACAATTAAAGACATTCCACTAAAAGCTGTAAATAATTATCTTATCATTATTTATAGCTAAGATCAATAAAATCTGATTATCAAGCGCTTATATGAACATTCTTTTCTTTCGCTACCCGATGGAAATAATTGATCTTATAATACCTTCGAAGCGAAAATTGTGGTAAAATATTCGTAATATGAATCAAAACGGTATCTGCGATCACTGGCGTAGATAAACTAGGGCACGTTAGGGAACGTTTTATTTAACTGAAATGTATTTATATACGCCAGTGGTTCTCAACCTTTTTCTTGAGAGGTACCCCTTCAAACTTTTGCATTAATTGAGGTATCCCCTCTTGAAAGTAGGCTTCCAAGCCTCTTGAAAGAATAATTCCGAGCCCTTTGAAGGGAGGCTTCCGAGCCTCTTGAAAGGAGCTTCTGAATCTCTTGAAAGTAGGCTTCGGCAGCTTCTTAGCCTCTTGAATGGCGGCTTTTGAGTCACTTAACAGGAGGCTTCCTTTGCATATTGAAAGGACGCTTCTGAGTCTATTGAAAGAAGAATTCCGAGCTTCTTGAAAGGAGGCTTCCGAGACTCTTGAAAGGAGGCTTTCGAGCGTCTTAAAATGAGTCTTCCAAGCTTTTTGAAAGAAGGTTTCTGTTCCTCCCAAAAGGAGGCTTTGAGCCTTTTGATGGGAGCTTCTGCACCTCTTGATAAGAGGCTTCTGAGCCCCTTGTAGAGAGCCATCCGAGCATTTTGAATGGTGGCTTTTGAGCTACTGAAAAGGAGGCTTTCTTGGCATCTTTAAAGGATGCTTATCTTCTTCTTCTTCATTGGCATTACATCTCCCACAGGGACATTGCCGCCTCGCAGCTTAGTGTTTCTTAACCGTGCGGTAAGATGCGCGACTACAAAGCAAGACCATGCTGAAGGTGGCTGGGTTCGATTCCGGGTAAATAACTGTGGAAATGCTGAATGAACACTAGCTGCGAGGCGGCAACGTCCCAGTGAGGGTTGTAATGCCAATAAGAAGAAGAAGAAGTCAAAGATTTCCTAAAGAATTCAAAGAAACGACTTAAAGAAATTTTATATGAGTTTTTAAAGAAAAATCTAAAAAAAAATCTAGAAGGTATTCCTAATGGATTTTTTGAAGGAATTGCTGGAAGAATTTTTGAAGGAATCACCCTCATTCTTGTTTACGGACGAACGATACTTTCGAACGAATGCGATTCGTTCGAACCGTTTCTCCATTTGATTTTGCTGGCGTAAACGGGAATGCGCTTCAACTTTCGTTCGAAAGCGCGTTCGTACGTAAACAAGAATATGGGTGAATATCCTTAAGAATTCTTTGAGAATTCTAAGAATGTTGCAAATTCCTTCAGGAGTTCCTTTGAAAATTCCTTCGTTCAGAAATTACTCAGGAGCCTGTCCTGTTCTTGAAATTTGGAAGGAATTCCTGTAATGATTTCTAAAAGTATTTCTCGATGAATTGCCGAAGAAATTATTGTAGGAATTGACGGAGGTCCTAGGGTCTTCCTTAGAAAATTTTCGAAGGCATTCGTTGTGCAAGTTTTGAACTGATTTTTTTAGAGAAATTCAGAAGGAATTACTGGAAGAATTTCCGAAGGAGTTACTGTATTTATTTCCGGAGGATGTTATGAATTAATCGCTACAGGAATTTCCGGAAAATTTCTGGAGCAATTTTAAAAGGATTTTTTTTTCTGCAGGAATAAGGAAAGATCCATTAATTACTTAACAAAGCAAAAATTGGCTATTTTCAACACCTCTACCCCCTATGTCACACTTTTTGTATGAAAAATCTGAAAATTTTATATGGATCGTCACATTTCGCTCAACCACCCTCCCCCCTGGGAGCTATTTCGAAGGGATTCCTGGAAAAATCAATTTCGAAATTCTTATTAAAATCTTTTAGGAAATCCTTCAAAAATGCGTTCAGGAACTTTATGGAAATTCTTTTCAGAATTCCTCCTGTCAAAATTGTATTAAAATTTCTTGAAAAAAAAAATCTTTAGAAATTCGTTTAGGTTCTCCTTTGAAAAATCCTTCATAAACTCAGTCGGTTTTTTTTAAAGAAATTTCGGAAATTTCTTCCGATTTTTATTTAGAAATTCCTACAGGAATTCCTCCACAAAATCCTCTAGAAATTTCCTCTAGGATTAAATTTTAAAAAAATCCAGTACACATTTCAAGCTTGAATCTACAATATTAACACCTTCTCGACATTATCTGACTTAGATCCAAAAGCAGCTCGACTTCAGTTCTGACTTTAACAGGACAATTGCCCAATATCGACTAGACATTTGTCCGAAATAGAAAATGCTGAAATCCTCTATTAAATCAATATTGTTTAATGCCTCGGGAGAATTCTGAGGAGCGTGTGAACTGAAGAAAACAGTAACAATAATGTCTCCAGATGATAAAATAAGACTCCATAAGACGATATGATCCCTAGATGAATGCTCATGGCAATTTACTAAATTATTTTGGAAAAACTAGCCACATGTTTTTTTTTATGTTTACGTTATATCGGGGGGAAATGCACGCTATATCGAGTGACTTTATATCGAGTGTACGTTATATTGAAGATTACCTGTACCACCGGAAATTTCTCCTGGATTTCCTCCAAAGATTCCCTGAGGACTTCCCAAGAACGTCTTACGAAAATGTCCAGAGCAACCGAAAGGCCAATTCTTCAAAGAATTATATTTGTCCAGGATTATTCTTAAAAAAATTACCAGAAGCACCGGAATTCTCCAAGGAGTTTCTCTGGAAATATTCCTCAGGTAAAGCTCCGGGAAACCCTACGCCCTCCCTTAGGGTGGCTCAAAAAACACTTTCAAATTTTTTATGGGCCCCTCTTTTATTCGGTTCTATTGGATGCCCTGATGCTCTGGACAAAATTTCAGCCAAATCGGCCAACGTTTGGGCGGTTCTAAACTCATTGGAATTTTATATGCAAAAATGTATAGAGAAACATCCAAAAACAGTGATTTGCAGTTGGACGGCACAATTTACGATCAAGAACCACGATACTCATTCAGTTCTTGTAGAATTGAATACAGAATGTTATGCTTAATACCGCGAGAAGATTGAAGTTTATTAGGCAAAGATATTAGAATTTTACTGGAGTGTTGTGAATTTATTTCTTTTCAAATGTAGAAGAAACGAAATTTGCTCAAACCCCACTTCAGAGAAATGCTAATAACTTAGCCGGGCAAACTCTAATCTTCTCGCGGTTTTCTGCATAACATTCTGTATTGAATTCTTCAAGATCTGAATGAGTATCATAGTTCTTCATCGTAAGTTGTGCCGTCCAACTGCAATTCACTGTTTTTGGATGTTTCTGCATACATTTTTGCATATAAACTTCCAACGAGTTTAACACCGCCCAAACGTTGACCGATTTGGCTGAAATTTTGTTCAGAGCATCAGGGCATCAAATAAAACCGAATAAGAGAACGGCCCATCAAAAAAAAAATGAAAAAAGTTTTTTCCATACTAATTTGAGCCACCCTACCCTCCCTCTGGAGTTCCTCCAGAAACTCACCCAGGATTTTTCCGGAGATTTCTCCAACAGTTTCTCCGAAAATTATCCCAGATATTTCTCCAGAAATACTGCCAGAAATTCTTCAGGAATTTTCTCCAGAGGTTCCTCAGGAGATTTTCCCAGGAGTTCCTCCAAAAACTCACTTACAAATTCCTCCGGAGGTTTCTCCAGGAATACCTCCGAAAATTACCATAGAGATTCTTCCGAAGTTGCCCCCAAGGTTCCTCCGAAGATTTTCCCAGAGGTTCTTTCAAAAATTCCCCAAGAATTGTTCTACAGATTCCGCCAGGTGTTCTGAAAATTCCCCCAAGAGTTCCTCCAAATTGACCCCTGGTGGTCCTCCGGGGGTTTTCCAGGAATTTCTTCGAAAACTGACCCCGATATTACTCCGGAGCTTCCCGAAAAATTCCTCTGGATGTTATTAATTAACAACTGGATATATTGTTTCTTCAATGGCATTCTCAGTCTTTGGGTTGTTCAAAACGACTATAATTTGAATTGCCCGACGTTTCGGCAGGATGTATTCTTGTCTTGAAAAAGGAAGAATACAGCCTGCCGAAACGTCGGGCAATTCAAAATATAGCCGTTTTGATCAAGACAGATTCCTCCGGATGTTTTCCAAGATTTTCACCTGGAATTTACCTGAGAATTCCTTCGAAGGTTCCCCCAGAAATTCCTCCAAAAATTACCTCTGGAATTTTCTCTAAGAATTTGTTTTGAGGAACTCATCCAATAATTCCCTTTGGTATTCCTTTGTAAAAACAAATTAATGAAGAAATATCTGTGGGAAGTCCCCCACAAGTCCTTCAAGAATTCCTACAGAATTGCACAGTTTTCCTCAGGAATTTCAAAGGAAAATCCCCTATGAATTTCTCGAGATAAGCTTGAAGAGATTCATTCGAATATGGGAATACTGCCGGAAATTTTCCCGTGACTTCCTCCAGAGATTCTTCGACAACTTCATTTGGAACGTCCTACAAAAAGATTTAGACCAAACAATAAGCTAATTCTTCAAAGAATTCTTCTACAATTATTTTGTCAGAGTTGCTCAAGAAATACCCAAGGGGATTTCTACAGGAATATTGTCATGAATATTACCAGAAATTTGCTCCGGAATTCTCCAAGAAGTTCCTCTGTAAATTTCTCCAGGAATCTTTCCGGAAATTTATCTAAAATAATCATATGCAAAATATCTCCGGAAACTCCTTCAGGAATTCCTCCTAAAATTTCCCCTATGATTCCTCCAGAAACCAAAGAAACCTGATAATAACCCATGAGATTCCTCCGTTAGTTTTCCTGGAAGTTCCGTCGGAAGTTCTCCCAGGATTATTGTGGAGATTCCCCGAAAAGTTCATATGGAAAGTCCACCAAAAATTTCTCCCTTTATCTGGAGTGTCTCTTTGGAATCTGCCCGGAAGTTCATTCAAAAACTCATCCGCTAATTCTCCCAGGAAATCTTCTGGAAAATCCCTCTGGAGATCTTCCGGTTAATTCCTCCAGGGATTCCTCGGGAGATCCCCCAGGTAATAACTCGGAAACCCCCAATTTCTCAAAAAAAATCCCCAGCAGTTTACCTAAAAATTTGGTTAAGAATTTCTCCAAAGGTTCCTCTAGAAATTCCTACGAAGGATCCTTAGGAATGCTTCCGGAGATTTCACTGTTTTTTTTTCGGAATGACTCCGGAGTTTTCCTCTCGTGTTCCTTAAAAAAAAAACAAATTTGCAAAGAAATTCCTCTGGCATTTTGCTGGAGAATCCTCTAAGAGTTCCTCCAGGATTGCTCAGGTGGTTTCCCATTGAATTTCGCGGGAAAATCCACTAGAAACTCCTCCCCAAATTCCTGGAAAAGTTCCCCTGAGAATAATTCCAGAAGTTCTCTGGTGACTTCATCTGGAGCAGTGTTTCCCAACTAATGGTCCGCGACGCCCTGTGGGGCCGTGAGAACTTTGTAAAAAAAAACACTCTTTTTGTAGTTCGACTATCATGAACTGAACACGTTTTCTTAGTATAATAATATTTTTTCGTACGTATATCAATTTATTAGGTTTACTCAGAATCAGGGGATTTGAAAAAAATAGTTTTTTAAAGTAAAAATATTTCAAATAAAATGCAGATCTCAAAATGGTCCCATCTTGACTCACTGGAGGAGCAGTTTGATCAATATTTTCCTGAGCTGTGTCAAAAAGATGCTCCATTACTTCGCAGTCCATTGTTGTTAACATTGGGCGTGGCTAGCTCTAATGAATTATTCGGTGAAAAAAACTTGGGGCAATTTTTTTGTTCAATATGCGAAGCGTATTCCAGATCCGCGTCCTAGCTTTGGATATTCTAATACCGTTTGCTTCTGCTTACATATGCGAGAGTGGATTTTCGATACATCTTCAGATAAAGACCAAAGTGAGAAGCAGATTGAACATTCTAAGATTGGCTTTATCAGACACGCAAACTCGTATAGCGAAGCTGGTATCACAAATGCAAGCACATAAATCGCACTGAATGAGCCATTCATGAAGAATGTCAAATTCGAATGATGAACAGTTTGTAAATTAAATGACTTGAAACTATATGTTTGTTAATGATTTCAGCATTACATATTCAGGTGAGGCTACCGTGAGATACCTGGCTACCCCAAAAATGTTAGGAATCACTGACCTGGAGCTTCTCAAGAACGTTCAGCGGAAATATGCAGAGAAACTAATAGAATTCTTCCTCTTGAAAAGCAGGAAAATTTTGGCCGTTAAAGTTGTTCGGCCGAATAGTTTATTTTGGGCAAAATGGTCGTTGGCCAAAAAGAGCCGTCTGGCCGAATAGGTTACTTTATTCGAAAAAGTCATTTGACCGAATATGTCATTCGGTCGAACGAACCATGCGGCAGTGAATGTCGTTTGCTCAACGGATCATATGGCTAAAAATGTCGTTTGGCCGAACAATAGTGTAGGTGAAATATTTTAAGCAATTAACAAAAAAGCAAGTGAAAAGTAAGATATCAGAAGCGAAAAATAAGAAATGAGAAACAGTGGAAGTAAGAAAAAAAACCCTGATTAATCCACCTAGCGGTGATGATGCCTTTCTCGCTCGTTCAAAAGGGTTGACAAACATATTAGAAAAGTGTAATATATTTAACACTAAATAGGGCTTATTTTTCACATTTGTTTGTGGCAGCCCTTACTTTGTACCGTTAAATGCACAAAAACGATCCATAAATAACATCTGAATGTTCCATAAAACGCTATCTTAAATTCAAAAACAGTTCAGGCTTATCCATAAAGAATAATTTTAAGATCCATAACTAAGCATATTCTAAGCTAAAAAATACAGGGTTAGGCAAAATGATTGAGATAGCAAAATTTGGCCCAAATTCAAATCCTTATAACTTTTGAAAATTGATGAAATTGGACAAAACCGGAAGCATTCGACGGCAAATTTAGTCAAGATTTAGGAAAATGTGCGATCACGAATACTGGCCACCGGACACCGGAGATGTTCCGGATTTTCGGAGGCCATGTCAAAAACACGTTTTTTCTGCCGCTCGTATTTTTGTGTGGTTTAAAGTTACATCGATAAACATTATTTTCCTAGAAACTAGATCTTATTGAAAATTGAATGCGGGCTGTTGCGCTAAGATCCGTTGAAAAACATCCGAGATATGGCCATTTCAGTAAAACTGGTTCCGGATACTATGGTCAATTATGTATATCCTTCCAATCACGTATATATTATCCGGTACCATATCAATATTGGTATCAAACTTCAAAGATTTTTTCATGGAGATGCTCTCAAGAAGCATATGCAGGACGATCAGCTGCCTTGACCACTCTGTAGTAGGTTCCAGGTGCCCCGGGGGAAGTGGCCAATTTGAAAAACGTTCAGAACCCTATCAATATGGGTATCAAACTTCAAGATTTTTCATGAAGATGCTCCAGGAAGCATATTCAAGATGGCCAGTTGCTCTGACCACTCTGTAGTAGGTTCCAGGTGCCCGGGGAAAGTGGCCAATTTGAAAAACGTTCATAACCCTATCAATATGGGTATAAAACTTCAGGACTTTTCATGAAGATGCTTCAGGATGCATATTCAGGATGATCAGCTGCCCTGACCACTCTGTAGTAGGTTCCAGGTGCCCCGGGGGAAGTAACCGATTTGAAAAGCGTTCAGAACCCTATCAATATGGGGATCAAACTTCAAGATTTTTTATGAAGATGCTTCAGGAAGCATATTCAGGATGATCAATTGCCCTGACCACTCTGTGGCCTGATTATCAAGTGCTCCTGGGGAAGTATTGGGCCAATTTGAAAACGTTCAGAGCCCTATCGTATGGGTATCAAACTTCAAAATTTTTCATGGAGATGCTTCAGAAGCATATTCAGGACGATCAGTTGCCCTGACCACTCTGTAGTAGGTTCACAGGTGCCCTGGGGAAGTGGCCAATTTGAAAAACGTTCATAACCCTTAAAATATGGGTATCAAACTTCAAGATTTTTCATGAAGATGCTTCAAGAAGCATATTCAAGATGGTCAGTTGCTCTGACCACTCTGTAGTAGGTTCCAGGTGTCCCGGAGGAAGTGGCCAATTTGAAAAACGTTCAGAACCCTAACAATATGGGTATCAAACTTCAAGATTTTTCATGAAAATGCTTCAGGAAGTATATTCAGGATGATCAGTTGCTCTGACCACTCTGTAGTAGGTTCCAGGTGCCCCGAGGGAAGTGGCCAATTTGAAAAACGTTCATAACCCTTACAATATGGGTATCAAACTTCAAGATTTTTCATGAAGATGCTTCAGGAAGCATATTCAGGGTGATAAGTTGCTCTGACCACTACAGAGTGGTACTACAGCTACAGTTACAACTCGTGGTTCATTGACCTCCACCACCACCTCCATTGGCTTCCATCTGCACCCCACCATAGATGGTCCGCAACACCTTCCATTCGGAAACTCCAAGGGCGCGTTGGTCCTTCGCCAGCAACATCCCACTTTCGTGGCCCATAGAGGCAGACCAGTCTAATGAGCGTTTTGTAGATGGTCAACTTCGTGCTGCGGCGAACTCTATTCGACAGGAGAGTCCAAAAGCATCTCCAAGAAAACCCTTGAACTTGATACTCATTTTGATATATAGTTTCGAACATTTTGCAAATTGGCCACTTCCCAGGACACCTGGAACCTACTACAGAGTGGTCATGACAGCTGCTGGTTCTAAATGCATTTAAAGGTATCACCTCGAAAAATCTTGAAGTTTGGTACCCATATTGATAGGGTTCTGAACGTTTTTCAAATTGGCCACTTCCTGGGGCACCTGGAACCTACAACAGAGTGGCCAGGGAAACTGATCATCCTGAATATGCTTTCTGAAGCATCTCCATGAAAAATCTTGAAGTTTGATACCCATATTGATAGGGTTCTGAACGTTTTTCAAATTGGCCACTTCCCCCGGGGCACCTTGAACGCACTACAGAGTGGTCATGACAGCTGCTGGTTCTAAAATGCATTTAAAAGTATCACCTCAAAAAATCTTGAAGTTGATACCCATCCCGAGCAACACAAGTCAGACAAAAATGGTTGCAGCAACTTTATTGTGACTGAATCTGGTCACATATGAGTTGCATAAACCTATATGCTATGTGTGTGCTGCTAGGGATATTGATTGGGTTCTGAACGTTTTTCAAATTGGCCACTTCCCACGGGGCACCTGGAACCTACCACAGAGTGGTCAGGGCAACTGATCGTCCTGAATATGCTTCCCACATCTTTCATGAAAATCTTGAAGTTTGATACCCATATTGATAGGGTTCTGAACGTTTTTAAATTGGCCACTTCGGGCACCTGGAACCTACTACAAAGTGGTCAGGGCAACTGATCGTCCTGAATATGCTTCCTGGAAGCATCTCCATGAAAAATCTTGATTGATACCCATATTGATAGGGCTCTGAACGTTTTTCAAATTGGCCACTTCCCCCGGGGCACCTGGAACCTACTACAGAGTGGTCAGAGCAACTGATCATCCTGAATATGCTTCCTGAAGCATCTCCATGAAAAATCTTGAAGTTTGATACCCATATTGATAGGGTTCTGAACGTTTTTCAAATTGGCCACTTCCTCGGGGCAACCTGGAACCTACTACAGAGTGGGTCAAGGCAATCGATCGTCCTGAATATGCTTCCTGAAGCATCTCCATGAAAAATCTTGAAGTTTGATACCAATATTGATATGGTACCGGATAATATATACGTGATTGGAAGGATATACATAATTGACCATAGTATCCGGAACCAGTTTTACTGAAATGGCCATATCTCGGATGATTTTCAACGGATCTTGGCGCAACAGCCTCGCATTCAATTTTCAATAAGATCTAGTTTCTAGGAAAATAATGTTTATCGATGTAACTTCAAACCACAAAAATACGAGCGGCAGAAAAATGTGTTTTTGACATGGCTCTCCGAAAATCCAGAACATCTCCGGTGTCCGGTGGCCAGTATTCGTGATCGCACATGTTCCTAAATCTTGACTAAATTTGCTGTCGAATGCTTCTGGTTTTGTCTAATTTCATCAATTTTTCAAAAGTTATAAGGATTTGAATTTGGAGGCCAAATTATGCCTATCTCCAATCATTTTGCCTAACCCCTGTATATCAAAAAATTGGAAAATAAGTATGTACCTTCAAACATGATCAAGAAAAACAATATCATTCCCTGCTATTTTCCCATGAACGTATGACCAAATGATCCATAAATGTTTGGAAAATTATCCATAGAAAATTACATTTAATAAATTTGCAAATTTTTATCGTGATTATGATCCATAACTTCGGTAATATGATCCATAATTTTGTTCAATTGACAAACTTTCGAGTTTCCTGTTTTGAAAGTCAGAATCCAGCTTAGGCTTCTGGCACCTTCTGGAATAGTATGATTCTTCATCATATAGGTAGATAAGAATTATTTTTTGCTGATGAGCAGTTCCGTTTTTGTCATTGAATTTAACCACTTTTTTAGCTAAGATTTACGAATTTGATCCGATCTTAATAAAATCTGAAGAGAATTCTACTAGGGTTGCTTTTTCTTCATATGGAGAGCATTTCAGAGTGATTAACCGTAAGTTTGATTAAAATTGATTAGTTTTAATTTGCTTTTGTATATATTATACTGAACTGATCTAAAATTATTTCTAGACCAACATTTGAAAAGGGCGTAACAGCCAAAATTTATTCTTCATGATTTTTTGTCTACATATATAGCTATATATGTGGACGAAGAATCAGAAGGAATAAATTTTGGCTGTTACGCCCTTTTCAAATGTTGATCTAGATTTATCAGATCACTCTGTACAGGTAAACTATCCCTGTACAAAATCTGATAGATTACTCGTGACAGAGCTGGTGTTACCTTAATCGGCATACTTGTGCCAATAATGTGTAATACTTTATATCATACTGATTGCACCTGATATTATTCTATCAGGGAATCAAAAATCGTTGTTTACCTTAGTGTAATTTGTTATGGATTATAGCAAGGATGTTTTCGATCATTTAGTAATATAGGTTCGATAATTTAGTAGTTTGTCACTAACTCATTCCAGAGGTTAAATGTCGAAAAATATTCGCATCAGAAGTCCACCATAAAAAACGTTTTAAAATTTAAATTCTGGCATGAGTAATCGACAAACTAAATGATCGAACTTAGATTACTACATGATCCAAAACATGCTTGCCGCACGAATGCACAAGCAGCCGATGTTCGGCTCTATTTTTTTTTTTCAAAAGCATATTTTCTAGTATAATACCAATGAACTTTAAACAATTTTTATTTTCTACTAGCAGACCCGACGAACTTCGTTTCTCCTAAAATTTATTTATTCTCGAGTTATGCAGAAATTTGTGATTCATTTGTATGGGAGCCCCTCTTTCCAAAGGAGGGAGGGGTCTTGAACCATCTTATAAACCTTCCTCGGCCCCAAAAACCTCTGCATACAAATTTTCACGCCGATCGGTTCAGTAGTTTCCGAGTCTATAAGGTTCAGACTGACAGAAATTCATTTTTATGTATATAGATAACTCAATACCAAATTTTTAAAACGACTTCTCTGCGTTTGTAAACAAAGATTAAAACATCGATTTGTCAAATCTGAGAGGCGAGAGCACTCCCACGCAATCCAACACCACCAACAGGTAGCCGAAGTATTTACCTATATGTTAGACTACATATTCATATTGTCAACACAAGAATGTAATCGATCAATCTAGTAATCTGCACGTTCGATCATTTAGTTTGTCTATAACTCATTCCAGAGTCTGAATTCCAAAATGTGTTGTATGATGGACTTCTAGTGCGAAGGTTTTTCTATATATCTGCCTAATATATCGATGTTTAAATTCCACCATTGAAGGAGTTACAGTAACTTATACTAAATGATAAGAAAATTCCAATCATTCAGTATAAGTCCTATAGCTCTATTATATGTTAAATTCAAACATCGAACTGTTAGACAGAGTTGTAGATAAACCTTTGAATTAGAAGTCCACCATGCTACACATTTTGAAATCTAGCCTCTGGAATGTGTTATTGACAAACTACTAAATGATCGAACGTAGATTACTAAATGATCGAAAACATCCTTGTGTGAAGATATGTAGTATTTTAATCAAAAAATAATCAGACTTTCATGTTGCCAATCTAAAAGAAAATTGCCGGGTGAAATAAAAAGCATCATCCGGCCCTCATTTTGTTTACTTATACTGACTAATAATAACTAATAAAAATAATGTTGTTATCATTTTAGTATAAGTTATTACAAACAAGAGCTTTATCTCTGTTATTAGTTAAATTAAACAACAAACATCAGAGGCGAAGCTGTCGAAAAATATTCGCACCAGAAGTCCACCATAAAAACGTTTTGAAATTTAACCTCCGGAATGAACTCATCGACAAACTAAATGATCGAACTTAGATCACCACATGATCCAAAACATCCTTGCTTGGATTGTAGAAAAAGTTTGGATACATTTTTATTGGCTTGCAAGAATGGGAAAAATTTTTCTTCGAATCCTTCCGAAATTCAGCTTCTCCCACATAATCCGAGTGCTATTTGAAAATCTGCAAACAGATATGTTGTCACTATCCAATTAATTGGTCTAGCGAGTCCAAGATTTAGGACTTATGTATAGCATGAATTAATTAACTATAAAAAAAACCACAAAGAAGGTATGCAAGCGAAAAGGTAGGAATAATAGAAAAATTAATATTTATAGAAAAATCAAAACCATTTACTAAAATAAAATTCACCTAGGTCATAAGACGAGTTTATACAATCTATTCGTGCTTCGACCTCAACAGTAGGCCGTCTTCAGCGACCTTCGTCGAGTCAAGCACGAGACACTGAAGACGGCCTTACTGTTGAGGTCGAAATGTATCTGTCAAGATACAATTAAGTGGTGGAATCAATGATTGTATAAACTCGTCTATGGCAGGTGAAGTAACCATTCCACCAAAAGCTCAAAATAATTTTCTTATTAAAATAAATTGTTTTATTTACAAACTAATTGTTAGACAAGCCATGCTTTACATAGGGTATCTGTTCATATATCAATAACAATAAGCCAATGCCGATATGAAATGCATTTATTTCTCACTCAATAATCAAGAAAAATGAGAATAATTATGCTCGGCTCACGTCATTTTTAATTGATAACAATTTGGTAACTTCAAAAATGAAATTGTTATCACATTATAGAAGTATTTAGCTGAAAAACATCATCACTGCCATTCACCTATTTCAATAATATTCAAAAACAGTTAATCCTGTATGCTCAAAATTGTACCTATATCAATACTGTTTCAATATAAAATACGCACACTATTACTTGTGTGTATACGTAACGATATGATTGCAGTGATGAATTCTTTTCAATGTTTTGTATTTGAGTTGAAATATAATTACAAAATTCCAGTTTTCGTTGTAGTTTTTCCAACTTATCAGTTTAATTTTATGTTTGTCATAGCTTATCTCTTCGATTTACCTTGTTTTACAAAACAAAAATAGTTGAATTTCACAGTAAAAGTTCATTCAAGCATTTTGAAATAAAAATCTAGGTCGGCAACCCTTGTCGATGCTGCAAAGCTACATGTAAATAGTTTGGAATACGGACAAGAATAATTTAGACGTTGTTCGAAATAAAACCTTATATCAAACTATAGGAAATCGCGTTAGTTTTTTCAAATAAGATTATATTTATAGTGAAATTGTGATGTGCTCTATATGTGTTGTGAAGTGTATTTTGAAAAGGATTCATTTGATTTAGCTTAAAATTGAGTGGAAAACAACGGCGTGAAATGAGATGAATCTGCTAGTAGCAATAGAGCAGTGCATCAAATCAACAGTTCAGAGGTAGGAAAATGAAAATAAATGTGTTTTATAATTTTGTTTTTTATAAATTTGAGTCTTGTGAACTAAAACATTACTCAAACGGAATTTTAAATAATATTCCAAACATTGGAGAAGGTGGTCCTTATCTCATTATTGTGTACATACGATGTGAGAAATTGTAATCAAATTGATTTTTATTTGGTTTTATCGACGGTTAAGTTTAATATACGGGCTGTTATTAATATGGGAACAGATAACCCTATACCAGAGCTTCCCAAACCTTTTGGATATATGCGACCCACAAGCAAAATTCTATATGTCTCTGTGACCCACCTCTGAAAAAAATGTATTTTACCAAATACTATTAAGCGATTAATTGAATCAGAATGTCATCTGTTTCTGGGCTTCTTCCACACACAAAAATTCACGTTACTCTTATGCGTAATAAAATGCAAAAAATGACGAACATGGTATTGTTTGTCAAAATGTTAGCGTTTTTATTTTACTTCATTAAGGGGACCGCTTTTAGGCATGAATGTTTAAATAAAATAGCGTGGTGATGGATATTTAGAATAAAATGCGGTTTGAACTTGAAATAATGTTCCTGAAAAAAATTATCAAAAGGTTTGGCATTCGAGCTGCAATTAATATTTGTTCTGCGCGACCCACCAACAATCCGCTCGTGACCCCCCTGGGGGTCGGGACCCACAGTTTGGGAAACTATGCTCTATACTGTGCCAATATGGATTATTCGCTAAAACGCAAGGAAGAATGCGTTGGTAGTTCAAATTGAATATTGAAATTCAGCCTCTGCCCTGCACACACTATGACACACACTTATCTGAATGAATTGACACAAAAGCGCATGACGTAGACTCAATCGTATATGTTTTTCAGATTTCAGATGATATACAGTGAGTCCAAAAGTATTCGTCTAGCTGTGTGTTTTCAGAAATGTCAAAGATAGAATCTAGTAAGCTCAAAAAATAAAACTATCGATTACATTATGTAGCAAATTTATCAATTCATCTTCATTGTTAAAATCAAACAGAAAATAAAACAATAACAAAAAACAAAGGTAACAAAACATAACAGTTCATTAAATACGGGCTCAAAAAGTATTCGTCTAGTCAGGTTTAGCGTGCTTTTGAGAACGAAAACAGTGAGTTGTAGAATGGAATTCAATATTTCGTTGATTCTGTGTATCTATGACGGGCTGTAGTTCTGTGGCATGGAACTGACCAAATTAACCAACTGCAATAGGGGACGGAATATTGCTTCCATTCTTCTTTCAACACTAATTTCAATTCATTTTATTGGAAATATGACTTTCACGAATTTCTACGAAAAGTTTATCAGTCCTGAACCTTCAAATGGAGTTAAATTGGATTCATATCTGGGCTCTGAGGAGGCGTTTTTGAGTTGATTGGGGTTTTATAGAAGTAGCTACAGATTAGTAGGCTTTAATAAAGCTCGAGGTAATTATCACCCTGTAAGATGTATGTTCCCTGTAAGCCTTAATTTCTCAGCACTGGTGTTCAAATTTTCTTTCAAAAATGCGGATGAACATTTTTCTGATACATAATTTCCTTCAGTAATGTGAAAATTTTCCCACAACCTGGTTGCGCTTCAAGCACCTCAGAGACCATGATTGAGCCCCCACCATGCTTTTTTTTACTGCTCAAAAGAGAGAGATTCCTATGCGGCTGTATCTCAATATTCCCTTTCCGCCATACCATATACATCGGCCATTTTGATCCAAATATGTTGTGCCCAACTTGCTTTCCCAGATACCATGACTTGATTCCGAAAGTCATACTTCTTCCAGTGGCAATATGTTTAGCTGAAATCGACTGTTTTGATAATTTGATGGCCTTCTACTTGAATTTTCTCCTTCGTGACATCATACTCGCCCATTATACCCATACTTTTTACAAGTATTTCTGTTCGTGATTGGATTCATATCTGAGCACTTCTTCTCTCCAACTCACTTTGCCTATATGGGTGAAGTCCTCATTTTAAGGATTTTTATTTTCCTGCATAATAAATCGTCGCCTCATTGTTATCAGTTTACTATTGTAGCTGACGACCACTCTGTTATTTGGTTTTGATAACAGATTTTTTTTGTCGCCTTTGATGCGATCAATCACCAATTAAATGGTTGAATTCTTGCCTTTACCTTTGGACATCTACCCACATTTCTTGGGCAAAGTTATAAGTCAACTTGCACCAATTAACTGCAGGCGCAGAATAAGTTTTTCATTTGGGACTCATCTTTTTACTTTTTCCACCCATGGTGTTTCTATTTGCCGTGCCAAGTTCAAACAAAACAAAAACATTATTTGATCTATCATTGAGTATTGACAAAAAACCTTTAGACATAATCAACTAGGAGTGTGCTAAAAGCGTAGTAACAACATGGGGAATAAAACTATTATATTCGTAAGCTTTTAGCACTGATTATTTTCTGAATAGACGAATACTTTTTGAGCAAGGGGCCGGTCCAGAAACCACGTGGTCATATATGGGAGTGGGGGTTTGGAAAATGACCTCACGATAGGCCACATGCCAAGGGGAGGGGTGTTGCTCTCTCGAACCACGTGGTTTTTTACACGAAAAACTTTTTGGTGAATATCAATAGTCTGTGTAAAAATACAAATTATTGACAATTCAATGATTTAATTCATTAAACGCAAAGCGTATCTAAGGGCCGATGTTTACGTAGCGTCTTTTTCACACTCAGCATTAAAAAGACGTAGGTGTGCATCGAGAAAATCGATAACGCAGCATCGGTCGTCAAATGAGTACATATTTGCATTATTAGACCATCTTAGTCAGTATACTTCGTTCGTTACGTATTACTCTCGAAATAAGGTTTTCTACAAGTTTGCTCAATCACATAAATTCCCAATTAAAAGTTTTATTCTGATTTTTCTTCAATCCGGTCCACCCTAATCAACATTTTACCAATAAATTCTTCATTTCGTTACAAACAACTTCTCTAAAAAAACCGAATGTCGAAAATGTATGAGAACGGAGAAAATCAGTTTTTTCCTGTAAAATGCTAAATCGGAACATTGTGCAATGCTGACTTATTGCAATTTTTAAATTTACAAAGTTAC